>NC_141691.1:1837186639-1837329139 GCF_964263255.1 Lissotriton vulgaris
ACAAGAGTGTAGAGGTTCAAAAGGTGGTCCCATCAATCTGGTGAGGACAACATTCAGGTTCCAGACTGGTGACGGTGGGTGTCTGGGAGTCCTTCCAGAAAAGCTTTAATGGCAGGCACCCTGAATAATGAGAGGTGCTGCCTGTTCTGAAGATAGGCTGCTATTGCGGATAAATGTATACGAAGGGAACTGTACGCTAGATTACATCTGTATAAATGCAACAAATAACAGATAATGTTTTGAAGAGATGCATCCAGTGGGTTAATGTCATTGTTGGTACAATATATGACCAACCTTTTCCATTTAGCCGCATAGCATGCTCTGGTTGTGGGCCGTCTTGCCTCCTTGATGATATTCATACATTCTGGCGGCAAGTTGAGGTAGCCAAATTCTAGGACTTCAGGAGCCAGATCGCCAGGTTGAGCTGTTGCGGATCTGGATGCTTAACGTCGCCATGGCTCTGCGTCAAAAGCCTGGGTGTGAGGCGAAGCCTTTGATGCGGTACCACGGATAGTTCTAGAAACGTGGTGTACCATGGCTGGCGTGCCCACATTGGAGCAACCAGGGTGACTGTCATCGAGTGTTGCCGTAGTTTGCGCGCCACCAGCGGTATCAAAGGTGCTGGGGGAAAAGCGTACGCAAATTTGCCTGACCAGTTCATCCATATCGCATTGCCATGCGACTGTGGATGTGGGAACCTGCTTGCGAAGCTTTGGCATTTTGCGTTTTCCCTTGTGGCGAAAAGGTCTATCTGTGGATGACCCCACTGCAGGAAGTACGGTTGGAGCACTGATGGATATATCTCCCACTCGTGCATCTGGTGGCTGTGTCTGCTGAGCAGATCCGCCATCTGGTTGTCCTTGCCCGGGAGGTGTTCCGCCATGAGGAAGATGTTTCTCTGAATGGCCCACTTCCACATGCTTTAAGCCAGATGAGAACTGTGGAGTGTGTTCCTCCCTGCTTCTGTATGTAGTACATGGCAGTCATGTTGTCCATCCGGATCAACACGACCTTGTTGCACAAGTGTACCTTGAAAGCTTTCATGGCCATGAAGATTGCCATCAGTTCCAGAAGGTTGATGTGCATATTCTTTTGCTGCGCTGTCCTTAGTCCCTGCACTGTGTAGTGGAGTACATGAGCTCCCCATCCCTGGAGAGACGCGTCCGCCATCAGTACAATTTGTGGCACAGGCTCTTGGAACGGTCGTCCCTTGCAAAGGTTTTGTGTGTTCCACCAATGCAGAGTTGAATGCCCGACCGCTCACTAACACTAGGTCTTTTAACTGTCCTTGAGCCGGATTCCACTGACGTGCTAAGCACTCCTGAAGCAGACGCATGTGTAGTCTTGCGTGCGGGACTATGAAAATGTAGGAGGCCATCATTCCTATCAACTGCATGAACACTCTTGCTGGAAGCGAGTGTTGAGGTCTGAATTTTTGTATCAGCAATTGCATGCTGTTTATTCTAGCTGAATTTGGCTGAGCTTTGGCTGCCAGAGTGTTTATTGTCGCGCCCAGGTACTGTCACACGTGGGCGGGCTGAAGATGTGACTTCGGATAATTCCGTGAGAATCCCAGACTGTGAAGAAGATGAATGGTGTGGGACATGTGGCTGGCACACTGCTGGGCCGTCTTTGCTTGAATAAGCCAGTCGTCCAGATAAGGGTAGACATGTATGTGCTGTCTCCTGAGGTGTGCTGCTACTGTCGCCAGGCACTTTGTGAACACCCTGGGTGCCGTAGTTACTCCGAAAGGGAGGACTTTGAACTGATAATGTTGATGTTGAATAGTGAACCTGAGATACTGTCTGTGTGATGGGTGTATGGGTATATGTAAATACGCATCTTTTAGATCCAGTGTTGCGAGGAAGTCTCCCTGACTGAGTAACAGCAGAATCTGCTGTAAGGTGAGCATATGAAAATGCTCTGACAGAATGTAACTGTTTAGAGGCCTGAGGTCCAGTATAGGTCTGAGAGACCCGTCCTTTTTGGGTATTAAAAAGTACAGAGTACACCCCTGACCCTTGGTCTTCTACAGGCACGAGCTCTATGGCCCCTTTTTGCAGCATGCTCACGACCTCCTGCTGCAATAAGTGTAAGTGCTCTGCGGACATAGGACGGTGTCTTGGTGGGATGTTGGGTGGAGTGGACGTTAATTCCAGACAATACCCATACTGTACAATGTCTCTCACCCACCTGTCTGTGGTGATGGACTTCCAGACTGGCAGGAACTGTTGTAGCCTCCCCCCGACAGGTGTTATATGGTCGGGGACAGGGCGTCACTGTTTGGTATTGGCAGAGGACCTGGAACTGTTGTTTCCTCTGCCTTTGATGTTGTTTCCACGATATACACCCCGGTTGTTCTTATTGTAGGTGGATTGTGTACCTCCCTTATTGTATTGTGTCTGTTGTGTAGACTGGCCTCTTGAGGGGCCCCTAGTATTGGAGCGATGAAAGGAGCCACCCCGAAACTGCTGTGACTGCAGAGCCCCAATAGACTTTGCAGTCTGTCTTTTTTAATTTTTTCAAGGGTGGTGTCAACCTCAGGTCCGAATAAGAAGTCTGGGTTAGCTGGCTGATTGAGGATAGAAGTTTGTATTTCAGGTTTGAATCCTGAAATTCTCAACCAGGCGTGTCTCCTTAACATAACGCTAGTGTTGATGGCCCTGACTGCAGTGTCAGCTGTGTCTAGAGCGCACTTGATGGAAGCATTGGTTATTAGTTTCCCCTCCTGGATAAGTAGTTCTGCCCCCTCCTTGTACTGATCAGGTGGGTGTTGCAACAGTGTCTCAAGGGTATCATAATGGGACCCGTCATATCTGGCCAAGAGTGCCTGAGTGTTGGCAATGCGCCAGATGTTAGCCGCCTGAGCAGCCACTCTTTTCCTGAAGTTTCCATAACTTTTGACTCTTTGTCAGGAGGAGGAGCATCACCTGTAGTCTGGGAGTTTGCTCTCTTACGTGCATTAGAAACAACCAATGAGTCCAATGGCAACTGTCCCCTTATATAAGTAGGGTCCGCAGGGGCCGGTCTATATTTCTTCTCAATCCTTGGGTTTAACACCCTGGCTCTAGTGGTGTCTTTAAAAATGTCACCAGCATGCTTAAGGACCCCTTTTAGCATGGGTAGGGTTTTGACTGTCCTTTCTGAAGCGGAAAAGGTGTTGACCAGAAAGTCTTCATCCACAGGGTCAGCATGTAGCTCGATGTCATGATTACTGGCTGCCCTTTCAACAAGGGCGTTAAAGGCAGTTGTGTCCTCCGTAGGAGATGTTTTCACACTGTACACATGAGTGTCAGGGCCAGTCTGCGGATCCCTTGAGTCAGCAGGGTCCGCCCAAGGTTGGGATTGATCATCAGGATCAGTGTCCACATGATAGAGGTCATCCACATGTTCATCATCCCCTGCATCCACATCTGAGTATGTTGGGGAAAAATGTTGAGGTTCCTGTCCATAGTGATGGAGGGATTCCACAAGAGCTGGAGATGTTGAAACTCTTCAAGGGAATCTTATATGATTACATGTGTGTTTTTCTGGCATTAATTTTCTTTTGTAAATGGACAGTCTACCAGTTTCCGAGTCGATGAATTGCCTCGGCTCATGGTCTTCAGGCTCTTCTGCAGCCTCCATTTCCGTCGACACCTGTTTAGTGGTGCCGATAGCTTGTTTCGGCTCGAACATCATCGGACGCACCGAGGGTGGTAACCCGAATTTGATAGGTGTTGACACGGTCTGAACTTGTCCGACCAGCTTTGGCGTCGGGGCCTTCTTCGGTCCGACCACTGTAGCCTTATCCTTGATGCCTTGGAGAGACTCCGACACTTCCTTGGCTATGAATGGACTTGGGCACGTCGACTCGACAGGGTCCTTGGAGCCAGTCTTCGACTTGTCCGTAGGCCTCGACCGAGGATCGATCCAGTCTTTCGGTTCGAGCCTTTTGTGCGAATCGACTCCCTTTGGCGTCGGCCTTGGTGGTTCGACGGCCTTGACCTTGATCTTCGGTGCCCCAACCATCGGCTCGATAACCTTCTTGAGCTTTCCGGCATCGACGGCCATTTTCTTTTTCTTCGGCTCCGAGGGGTTTGAGGCCTTGGAGCCGACAAGAGTCACTTTCACTTTCGGTTTCGGCAATGATGCTGTCGGTTTCGATTTCTTTGTATCGACCGATGGGGGTTTCAAAACCGAAGGCTCTTGAGTAATGTTCGAAGCCGGGCCTTTATGCGGGGCTGTAGAACGAGATTGTAGATCTTGGGTAAGGCCTAGTGGCGATCCCTCTACCTGAGCCTTACTGAGTGAGTCATCGTCGGCCCCCGTATAGCCGGTTTGGCCTAGCTCTTCGCCTGAGCTATCTTCTACGGCCCCAAGGGCCTCCACGTCGTCTACCTCATCGACTACGTTTTCGTCTTGCACCTCTTCGTCTTCGGCGTCGTACTCGGAGTCAAGGCCCGAAGCCGGATCGGAGCAGTGTTCCTGATCCTCCAGATCAATGGAAATGGATAGAAGACTTCCCTTCCAGCAGAGAAATATGGGGCCGGCACCACAGGGAGTGGTTTGGGACACCTTAAAAGCAGGAGTGAGGGGCGAGACAGTACAGTATTCTAGTAAGAAAAGGGGAAAAAGAAACAAGAATTTGCAATGCAATAGGTTTCGCATTAGGAAAGTTTGAGCTATTGGTATTGTAAATGACATTTTTTAATTATGTGTTGGTTTGGAAAATAGCGAAATTAATAGCTGTGTCATTTACAATGCCAATAGTTATAACTTTTGCAAATGTGACACCTATAACATTTGTAATGCAATATGTGTTGTATTTATGGGACTTAGATGTATTGATATTACAAATAAAAATGGCTTATTTTTTTTAATAATTAATACTTGAAAAAAGTTATTGTAATTTGGAATGGCAATAGCTTAAACTTTTGTAAATAACTTGTCAAGGTTATGTTCATTGTATTTTATTGTGACGAAAATCCAAGAACAGAAGTGAACTATTAACATCTTTTTGTGACATTTGTAATGAAGCTTGAAACATTGAGAGAACATATTTGAACCAGTTGTTGAATGGTTGCACAGACTGATGCTGTGGTGGCGCGGAGTGATGCTGTGGTGGCGCGGAGTGATGCTGTGGCGGCGCGGAGTGAAGCTGTGGCGTTCAGTGATGCTGTGGTAGCGAATAGTGATGTTGTGGTGCCCCTGAGTGATGCTCTGGTGGTGCTGAGTGATACTGTGGTGATGCGATAGACTGAGTGCGAAAGATAGACAGAATGAGGGTGATAGAGAGATAGATAAAGTGTATTTATGTTGCATTGAGTAGAGTGTAAGTATGAGGTGTGTTATTTTTTGGCACCGACTGGTATTATGTGGAGTGTATTTACGTTGCATGGAGAAGAGTAATTATGTGGAGTGTAATTATATGGCACTGAGTGGCATCTGGGGAATGTATATTTTATTCAGTAGAGTGTAGTTTTGTGGCGTGTTAACATGTGGCACAGAGTGGTATTTGGAGTGTATGTTGCATTGAGTGCAGTGGAATTATGTTGCATATAACTGTGGCACTGAGTGGTATCTGGAGTGTATGTTGCATATAAATGTGGCACTGAGTGGTATTGTTTGGAGTGTGTGTTGCATTGAGTGCAGTGTAATTATGTAGCGTATAATATGTGGCACTAAGTGGTATTGTGTGGGGAGTGTATGTTGTATTCAGTAGAGTAATTGTGTGGAGTGGAGGGCTGGTGTGGAGTGGAGGGCTGGTGTGGAGTGGAGCGCTGGTGTGGAGTGGAGTGGAGGGCTGGTGTGGAGTGGAGTGGAGGGCTGGTGTGGAGTGGAGTGGAGGGCTGGTGTGGAGTGGAGTGGAGGGCTGGTGTGGAGTGGAGTGGAGGGCTGGTGTGGAGTGGAGTGGAGGGCTGGTGTGGAGTGGAGGGCTGGAGTGGAGGGCTGGTGTGGAGTGGAGTGGAGGGCTGGTGTGGAGTGGAGTGGAGGGCTGGTGTGGAGTGGAGTGGAGGGCTGGTGTGGAGTGGAGTGGAGGGCTGGTGTGGAGTGGAGTGGAGGGCTGGTGTGGAGTGGAGTGGAGGGCTGGTGTGGAGTGGAGTGGAGGGCTGGTGTGGAGCGGAGGGCTGGTGTGGAGCGGAGGGCTAGTGTGGAGCGGAGGGCTGGTGTGGAGCGGAGGGCTGGTGTGGAGCGGAGCGCTGGTGTGGAGCGGAGCGCTGGTGTGGAGCGGAGCGCTGGTGTGGAGCGGAGCGCTGGTGTGGAGCGGAGCGCTGGTGTGGAGCGGAGCGCTGGTGTGGAGCGGAGCGCTGGTGTGGAGCGGAGCGCTGGTGTGGAGCGGAGCGCTGGTGTGGAGCGGACAGGGGGCTGGGGGGGATCCCTTTGAAGTCGCAACGTTGCGGCACTCTTATGTAATGCAAATGCTACTTACCAGTATGCATCTGTTCTTGGCATGTAGGGCTGCTGACATTCATATCTGTGCATAGATCGCCGCCTAGTGTTGGGTCCGGATGATTGCACATTGTTGTCCTGGAAGAGTCTTAGAAGTATCACGAGATAGGTGGCTCCTCCCCTGGACTACAGAGCACATGGGCATCGACTCCATCCCCAGATTGTTTTTAGCCATTGTGGCCGAGATGGAGTGAACTTTGTGAGTGATGACCATGCTATGAAATGTATGTAAACACTGCAGCTGCTACAGGCGCTGGGGAGGAGGGCGGGCGATATGAATGTCAGCAGCCCTACATGCCAAGAACAGATGCATACTGGTAAGTAGCATTTGCAGTTCGAGGCATGTGGGCTGCTGAATTCATATCTGTGCATAGAATACATAGCAGTCCCTCCATTAGCGGCGGCCGCCCGTGCCAGCTGCAGCAGTTTGGAAAAGTGTCTTGAGAACAGCCTGCCCTACAGCTGCCTGCTGTTTGGAATGCACGTCTACACAGTAATGTTTAGTAAATGTATGTGTGGTAGACCATGTGGCTGATCTACATATGTCCTCTAAGGGAATGTTTCCAAGGAAGGCCATAGAGGCCCCCAACTTTCTGGTGGAGTGGGCTCTCGGTGGAATAGTAAGAGTGCGTTTAGCTTTCACATAACAGATCTGAATACATTTCACGATCCACCTAGCAATACCAGCCTTGGAAATAGCGTTACCTTTGTGGTGTGACGCAAAGGCAACGAAAAGCTGCTTAGTTTTTCTAAAATCCTTGGTCCTGTCAACGTAATACATTAGGGCCCTTTTGACGTCAAGGGTGTGGAGCATCCGCTCCGCCAGTGACTCAGGATTTTGAAAAAACACCGACAACTCAATTGTTTGGTTTATGTGGAACTGAGACACAACCTTGGGTAGAAATTTAGGGTTAGTGCGGAGTACTACCCTGTGAGCATGAACCTGGAAGAACGGCTCCTGGATTGTGAGGGCCTGCAGCTCACTAACTCTACGTAGCGATGTAATTGCTACTAAGAAAGCCACTTTCCAAGTCAAGAACTGAAGTTCGCAGGAGTGTAGTGGCTCAAAGGGAGGACCCATCAGTCTTGTAAGAACCACATTGAGGTTCCATTCTGGAGCTGGTGGGGTCCGTGGTGGAATGACCCTTTTTAGTCCTTCCAGAAAAGCTTTGATAGCAGGCACTTTGAAAAGTGAAAGGTGCTGTCTATTTTGGAGGTATGCGGCCATCGCAGACAGGTGAATGCGGATGGAAGTATATGCCAAATTACACTGGTACAGATGGAACAGGTAACAGATGTTCTGAATGGAAGCATCTAGTGGATTAACGTTGTGGTTTGCGCAATAAATGACAAACCGCTTCCATTTGGCCGCATAACAGGCTCTAGTAGTGGGCTTTCTTGCCTCCCGAATGATGTCCATACAATTGGGAGGAAGGTTGAGGTAGCCAAACTCTAGGACTTCAGGAGCCAGATCGCCAGGTTGAGCTTTCGCGGATCTGGGTGCTGAATGTCGCCATGGCTCTGCGTCAGAAGGCTGGGTGTGAGATGAAGCCTTTGATGCAGTACCACGGACAGTTCCAGAAACGTGGTGTACCATGGTTGGCGAGCCCACGTTGGAGCAACTAGGATGTGAGTCATCGAGTGTTGCCTGAGCTTGCGTGCCACCAGCGGTATCAGGGGTGCTGGGGGAAAAGCGTACGCAAATTTGCCTGACCAGTTCATCCATATCGCATTGCCCTGCGATTGCGGGTGTGGGAACCTGGCGGCGAAGCTTTGGCATTTTGCGTTCACCCTTGTGGCGAACAGGTCTATCTCTGGATGACCTCATCTTTGAAAGTACGGCTGGAGTACCGATGGATGTAACTCCCACTCGTGCATCTGGTGGCTGTGCCTGCTGAGCAGGTCCGCCATCTGATTGTCTTTGCCTGGGGGTTGTTCTGCCATGAGGAAGATGTTCCTCTGAATGGCCCACTTCCACATGCTCTGAGCCAGATGAGACAGCTGCGGAGAGTGTGTTCCTCCCTGTTTCTGAATGTAGTACATGGCGGTCATGTTGTCCGTCCGGATCAACACGACCTTGCTGCACAGATGTACTTTGAACGCCTTTAAGGCCATGAAGATCGCCATCAGTTCCAACACATTGATGTGCATCTTCTTCTGCTGTAGAGTCCATAGTCCCTGCACTGTGTAATGGAGTACATGCGCTCCCCAACCCTGGAGAGAAGCGTCCGTCGTCAGGATAATCTGTGGCACAGGCTCCTGGAACGGTCGGCCCTTGCAAAGGTTTTGTGGATTCCACCAATGCAGAGAGTTGTATGCCCGACCGCTCACCAACACTAGGTCTTTCAATTGCCCGTGAGCCTGAGTCCACTGACGTGCTAAGCACTCCTGAAGCGGGCGCATATGTAGTCTCGCGTGCGGGACAATGGAGATGCAGGAGGCCATCATGCCTATCAACTGCATGAACACTCTTGCTGGATGCGAGTGCTGAGGTCTGAATCTTTGGATCAGCGACTGAATGCTGGCGATTCTCACTGAATTCGGCTGCGCAGTGGCCGCCAGAGTGTTTATGGTCGCCCCCAGATACTGCCGTATGTGGGCGGGCTGGAGATGGGATTTTGGGTAATTCAGTGAGAACCCCAGATCGTGCAGAAGGTGAATAGTGTGGGACACGTGGTCGGCGCACTGCTGGTTCTACTTTGCCTGAATGAGCCAGTCGTCCAGATAGGGGTAGACGTGGATGTTTTGACGTCTTAGACGCGCCGCCACCGTTGCTAGGCACTTCGTGAAGACCCTGGGCGCCGTGGTGACCCCAAAAGGCAGAACCTTGAACTGGTAGTGCTGGTTTTGAATGGTGAACCGCAGATATTTTCTGTGTGAAGGATGCAGGGGAATGTGAAAGTATGCATCCTTGAGATCCAGAGTTGCCAGGAAGTCCCCTTGCCGAAGCAGTGGGAGAACCTGCTGCAGAGTGAGCATATGGAAATGTTCCGACAGAATGTACAAGTTGAGGTCTGAGGTCTAGGATGGGCCTGAGGGATCCGTCCTTTTTTGGAATGAGAAAGTATAGGGAGTAAACCCCTGTACCCCTTTCTTGCAGTGGAACGAGCTCTATTGCCCCTTTTTGCAGCATGACGTTGACTTCCTGCTGCAACAAGTGCAAGTGCTCGCCGGACATAGGACGGCTTTTTGGAGGTATGTTGGGTGGAGTGGATGTGAGCTCCAGACAATAACCGAATTGGACAAGAGATCTGACCCACCTGTCCGTGGTGATGGACTTCCACACGGGCAGGAACTGCTGGAGTCTCCCCCCGACCGGTGTTGCGTGGTCGGGGGGCAGTGACAAGGCGTCACTGTTTGCTGGCGGTGGAGGACCTGGAGCTGTTATTTCCACGTCCTCTGCCTTTGACGTTGTTGCCACGGTATCCACCCCGACCCTTTTTGGTATATGAGGATTGGGTGCTACTTTTATAGAATTGCGTGGATTGTGACGCCTGACCCCTCGAGGTGCCTCTGTTATTGGAGTGGCGAAAGAAACCACCCCGAAACTGCTGGGACTGCAGGGCACCCATAGATCTAGCAGTGTCAGTGTCTTTTTTCATTTTTTCGAGGGTGGCATCCACTTCTGGCCCAAACAAGTGGTCAGGATTGACAGTTTGGTTTACGATGGTAGTCCTAATGTCCGGTTTAAAGCCTGAGATTCTGAGCCATGCATGTCGGCGCAGTAGAACGCTAGTGTTTATTGATCATGAGGCGGTATCAGCCACATCTAGAGCACACTTAATTGAGGCATTAGTGATAAGTTTTCCCTCTTGAATCAACATTTCAGCAGCTTCCTTATACTGATCTGGTAAGTGCTGTAGAAGGGTCTCTAGAGTGTCATAGTGTGCCCTGTCGTAGCGTGCAAGTAGCGCCTGCGTGTTGGATATGCGCCACATATTGGCTGCCTGCGCAGCAATACGTTTCCCTGAAGCCTCAAACACTGGATTCCTTGTCTGGGGGAGGAGCATCACCCGTGGTCTGTGAGTTGGCTCGTTTACGTGCGTTGGAGACAACCAGAGAGTCTAGTGGCAACTGTCCTTTGATGTACGTTGGATCAGTGGGCGCTGCCTTGTACTTCTTGTCAATACGAGGATTAATGACTCTTGCCCGGGTGGGCTCCTTGAAAACCTCTGACGCATGTTTTAACACTCCTTTGAGCATTGGCAGTGTCTTGACAGTTTTTTCAGCCACTGAGAAAGTGTCAAAAAGAAAATCGACATCAACTGGGTCTGCATGGAGGTCGACGTCATGATTGGCTGCAGCCCTTTCAATTAAAGCGTTGAAGGCCGCAGAGTCTTCCGTTGGGGAAGTTTTTGCAGCAAAAAGCTGCGGCTCGTGTCCCGAATGAGGGTCCCCAGGGTCGCCCCCAGCAGACCATGGCTCAGTGACATCCTCTGGGTCTGAGTAAACTGGATAAGCATACTCATCCTCGTCTTCTCCATCCCCCTCCCCAGCATTGGAATGAGTGGGTGAGAGTTCCTGACCTTGCGGAGATGCAGGCTCCATAGGGGCAGATGTACCCGCAGAGTCCAACTTCTTTTTAAGTGGGATGTGGAAATGCTCCAACGCTGGCTCCGGGGTGATCTTCCGTTTAAGGAGAGATAGCTTGCCTGTGTTGGCGTCGATGACCACCTCTCGACGCTCCTCCTCCGCCAGTGGTTGGTGTCGTGGGTTTGGAACCACCGACGATGCCTTTGGCGTCGAAGTCAACTTTAAGGGCACTCCGGTCCCAGGTTTCGCAGTGAAAGCCTTCGGAGCCGTCCTTGGCGGCAGCGTGAAAAGAATCGGCGTCTGCGCCTTCGCCGGTTTCTGCAGAGGCTTGGGCGACAGTGTTCTTTGGCTCGACCGCCGCGGCCCCCTCCCGAATACGCTGAAGGGACTCCGTGACCTTCTTGGTAAACGAGGCAGAGGGACGGACCGACTCGAGAGAGTCCTCCGAAGCCGGATTTGGGTCGGCGACCAAGGCCGCAGTCTTCGGAGCTGACGCAGCTCCCCCCTTCGCCTTGTCAGCTGGAAGCGGTGCAGCCAGAGACTTGGGGTCGTCCTGGCGCTTCTTTGGGGCCTTCTTATGGTCATCGACCTTCTTGGCGTCGACGCGACTATTCAGAGCGTCGACCAACTTCGGCGCCGACGCAGCCGCGTCGGGCGTCTTCGCCTTCGGCTTCGACACCGTAGTTTTCGGTTCGGCCATTTTGGCGTGGCTCTTGAGCTCGACGGCCATCTTGGATTTCTTCGGCGCCGAGGCCTCCGAAGTCTTAGATCCAACCAGTGCGACTTGCACTTTCGGTTTCGATACTGGTGGCGTCGACACAGATGGTTTCACTTTCAGTTTTTGCACCGGGAGTGGTGCCGCACCAATGTCCGTGGCTGGGCCGGAAGGCGGAGCCGTGGGACGGGTATCGAGGTCTTGGGTAAGGCCCGAAGGCGATCCCTCGACCTGGACCTCATAATGGTGGCTGGCCCCGGAGTCAGTGTGAGGAAGCTCCTCTTCAGAGCTATCCTCTACGGTGGCAATGGCCCCGTCGTCGTCCCCTACCTCCAAGAGTAACCTACACGAAGGAATGAAAGAAGTTGCCGAATGGATGAAACACAGCCGTCTGAAACTGAACTCGGATAAAACAGAAGTCCTCATCTTAGGTACATCCCCCTCTGCATGGGACGACTCCTGGTGGCCGGAAGCCCTTGGAAAAGCACCCATCCCGACAGACCACGCACGGAACCTAGGCGTTATCCTGGATTCTTCACTCTCAATGAACAGACAAGTCAGCGCTGTATCCTCATCCTGCTTCAACATTCTTCGCATGCTCAAAAAAACATTTCGCTGGATCCCCACCGAAACCAGAAAAACTGTCACCCATGCTCTGGTCACGAGCCGACTGGAATACGGAAACACCCTCTACGCAGGTATTACCGCTAAACTCCAGAAGAAACTACAACGAATCCAAAACGCCTCAGCCAGGATCATATTAGACATCCCGCGCAACGAACACATCTCTGGTCACCTGAAAGACCTCCACTGGCTACCCGTCAATAAGAGGATCACTTTCCGACTGCTAACCCACGCACACAAATCACTCTACGACATCGGACCAGAATGCCTCAACTCACGACTGTCCTTCTACACCCCCTCCCGCCAACTACGTTCTTCCAGCCAAGCCCTCGCCACTGTTCCTCGCATCAACAAGACCACCATGGGAGGCAGATCCTTCTCACACCTGGCTGCTAAAACATGGAACTCGCTCCCCACTTACCTTCGCCTTACCCAGAACCACCTAGCATTCAGAAAGCAACTTAAAACGTGGATATTTGACAAGTAATCCTCCTCCCCTCCCTAAGCGCCTTGAGACCCTCTGGGTATGTAGTGCGCTATATAAATTCTTTGACTTGACTTGACTAGACGACTTCCTCGAACTCATCATCTTCCGCGTCGTAGCTTTCCTCGACCTCTGACGCCGGGTTAGAGTCCGAGACATTGTGGATGGTGTCGTCTTCAACATCCTCCTCGAAGATGTTCGCCGGAGGGGGTGCCGAGCTCTGGGCCTGCAGTCTAGCGGCCCGGCGTAGCTTGAGAGTCTTCTTCGACCGGAACTTGGAGCAGGCCATACACTTGGCCTCGTCGTGGTCCGGTGACAAGCACTTGTTGCACACTGGGTGCACGTCGATGTGCGGGTACTTTGAGGCACACACTGGGCACCTCTTAAATGGACTTCGTTCCATGATGAAGTAGTCTGGAGCGTCGTGTAGGCCCGTCCGCGCCGACAGCACGCGGAAGGGCAGCAGTTCGGAGCCGATGAATAAACCAACCCGAACGATAGACAATACCGACACGAGTCCTAAAGACCTTTTGGTCTCAAGTAAGAAAGTTAAACAACTATCGATTCCGACAGAGGGAACCGAAACACATCCGAACCCAATGGCGGAAAAAAACAATCTGGGGATGGAGTCGATGCCCATGCGCACTGTAGTCCAGGGGAGGAGCCACCTATCTCGTGATACTTCGAAGACTCTTCCAGGACAACAATGTGCAATCATCCGGACCCAACACTAGGCGGCGATCTATGCACAGATATGAATTCAGCAGCCCACATGCCTCGAACATATAAAATCGGACGATAAAGCATAATTTAGTTGACCTGGTCATATAACTTTGTCCTCCGTTGCCACATTATTCCAGTGGCTTTAGTATTAGGTAGGGAAGCGACAGACCACAAGGACCTCCGTCTTTTTTGCCACAGTTCGTAGCCTGGGGTGTATTTCAGCTGAGTCCTGCGTGAGCGTGAATGCCTAGCTCGCTTCCTTCTGATGCCTGGAGCTCGCAGCTGGCGCGGAGGGTGTTAAGAGCGCCTTGTTCGCATTTGCTGCTGCATGCAAGTCAAGGGAACGAAAAGCAGCAGAGCCAACTGCACCTTTCCGACGTCAATAAAAGGTTCATGCAAGAAGGGTGCAGTGAAAACGATCGCTGGAGGTCGGAGTGCGGCCAGAAGGCCTTTTTCACACAAGGTCGTGATGATAAGCTAAACCTGGAAATGGCGAAAAGACCGACTGACAAAATAATGTTGTTTTACTGAAATAGTGCAGCCTGTTATAACACATATCTTACATAGGATAACGAGTTTAGGGTTTTACTTTACATAGAAAATGATATAAAGAAAAGCAAAGTTGCCATTAAAATGAAAGTGCGACATGGGGAGGCCGTGGGCAGCAACAGCAGGTGTGGGAGGGGGGAGGAGAAATGCGAGACATGGCCGTGAAGTGTGAAGAAAGCGGGCGGCGAAATGAAAGCCTTTGATGCCGCAGGGGGCGGCACCACGCTAGGGAAGCAACAGATGGCTGGCTTTGATGTGGTGATGCGAGGCAGGCAGGCGGATAGAAGCGCGGTCATGAGACCACATGCACTTCTGGAAATCCGCTTTGAGAGCTTAGTTTAGCTCTTAGTTTAGCCCCAATAGTCTCGCCTATTAATCCCTGCAGGATATAATAGACGAGCCCTAAAAAATCTAAGTAGTATTAGTCTTCTGAAACTAGCCCAGGCAGAGGAAAAATTTGAGGCCCTAAGCCTAAACCAGGTGATGGAAAAAGCGCAGGAAGAGGTGACCCTATCAAAGGCAGAAATCCAAGGGGAACTATCAAGGAAATCTTCAGAAAAAGCACTAGCTCACCGGGAGGAGGTATATGAATATGGGGAGAAGGTGGGTCATTTGTTGGCTGTTAGAACAAGGCTGGAGGTGACGCGCAGCAAAGTCTTGTCAATAAATGATCCTGTGTTCGTGCAGGTAACGGAGTCTAGTGCTCTACCGGCCGCCTTTTTTTTTTCTTAGATTTTATCAATCGCTCTTTATGGAAAAGGTAGGGGGAGGGGATGAAGTAGACCAAATAAGGCCATACTAGATGCTTGGAGATGGAGGTTTTGACACAAGAGGAGAGAGGCGATTTGGAGTCCCCTATAGTATGAGATGAAATTCAAGAGGCAATGTCAAACAATCCCAAGGGAAAAGCGGCAGGGCCCGACCTAATCCTCAGAATTCTATCAAATCTTTAAAGAGTAAATTAAAGAAATTCTGACACCCGTGTTCCTTCAGACAGCAGAAGGGGTGGCACCACCAAGAACCTGGGCGCTGGCAAAAATCAGTCTTCCCTAAAAAAGACAAACCTGGTCAGGAGCTGGGTTCCTACCGCCCTGTAACTTGAATCAATGGAGACCTCAAGATTTACTCCAAAGTACTGGCCACATGACTCTCGTAGGTCATTAGCAAAAAGGTGTATGAGGGACAGCATGGCTTTATACTCGGTAAGGAAATTATAGAGCATATTCGAAGAGTTATCACCCTTTTCGATGTAAAGCAAGTTGGGGGGGGCCTATCGCAGCCGTTTCTTTTAGATGCCAAAAAGGCTTTTGATAGGGTCTTCTGGCCTTTTTTATGGGAGACAATGCAAAAGAAAGGGATTAGCAACAGGTTTCTAGAATCAGTACAAGCCCTGTATACAGATCCAGAAGCAAGTGTATGTATAAAAAGTGAAATGACAACCACTGAAAATTATAAGGGGCACCCCTTATTTTCCCCTTGTTTGCCCTGTATATAGATCCCTTCCTTAAACAACTCGCAGCAGCCTACAACATTCCCCTAGTAGTGAGATACAATCATGAGAGTAAAGTCCTGGCCTACGCGGACGACATAGCCATAGTAACTTCACATCCAGAACAGGCTATGAGGCAATACAAGAGGCAAGAAAATATGGCCTACTTTCAGGCTACGCCCTGAACCGGGAGAAAACCCAAAAAGTTGTCAATGAACTCATTTTTTTTTTTTAATTCTTTTTATTATAATCAACATCCACATTGCTTAATTCTTGAAGATGGTATACATACTCATTATAATCCAGCAAATCACATTCCCAGTACATTGCTACATTGATAATCGAGACATATTCGTAAACAGAACCCTGCATATCATAAGCCACCCTCCCTAGAGATCATCTGCCAAACCTCCCATCAGCCTGCTTCTGCAGTGGTTCACAGATATTTCCCATGAATGCATTCCAGGCCCCCCAGATCTTGCTCCATTTTCGAGGGCAACCTTGATTGATAAATACCGTTCTCTCGGCTATCATTGTCATGTCCATGTTTTTACACTATGCGGAGAGTGTCGGCTTTTCCATTGCCCCTTATTTCTGAGCAATGTTTCGTTTAGCAATCATTATCCCCCACGTGGCCCAATCTTGCATAGGGTGTGTAAGGTTCATTGGGTTCCCACATATTTAACAAGCATCCCCTGGGCTCTGGTGTCAACGACACCTCCACTGATTGAGATATCGTCCTCATCACTTTTGCCCAGTACTCCATAATCTTCGGGCAGTGCCATATGGTATGGTAAAAGGTACCCTCCTCCCCATAGCGCCTCAGACAGTATGGGTGTGATGCTTTACCAATTTAATACAGGGTGACTCTGGTGTAATAGGCCCGATGATGAATTTTAAGCTGTACCAACTTAAGTCATGAGGGTATGCCCACCTCTCTCGGCGAAGCCAGTGCCTCCTGCCATGCTGTGTCGTCAATGTCACCTAGCTAGTGTGACCATTTTTTCCTAAGAGATGCCGTGGGACCCGAAAGGTTGCTAATTTCCGGTAAGTGAATGATATGGCCCACTTATGCATGCAGTCCGTCAGCAATCTATCTTCGAGAGGTGAAGCTTCCGGGACCTCAGTACCCGGCAGCAGGGCTGCTGTCAGAATACTTTATTTGCGTGTACCTAAAGATTTCTGCGGGTGCTAACTCTTATTATTGCTGGAGGCGTTCAAATGTTACTACTTCCACCTTGTGCCACATGTCCCCTACCGTGGAAATGCCAATAGCGTCCCACTGAGTAAAACCCTTACTAATCCTTAGCTGTCCAAGTTGTTTTGTGTCCCAAAGGGGGGTGAGTTGCGTTATTATTCCTTGCCAGCCCAGTCTAATCTGTGCAGCGTGCCATATAATACCTATTTCGCGGGCCCCATTATTGACTTGGCTTGCTTCTCATCGTAGAGGGCAGATAACATATTTCGTGTTCCCAATACCAATCTGTCTGCCTTAAATGCAGGGTCTGCCTGAGGAGCATGTATCCACTGGTTGACCACTTAGTTGCACCCCCCAGTAATATAACTGTATATTCGGGAGTGCTATCCCCCCTCCCCATGGTACCAGCCGCGAACCAACTTGGCATGCGCCATAAGCGCCGGCCTGTGTCCCCATAACAGGCTGGAAACCTGGGCCGCTATCGCTTTATAATATCCTTGAGGCACCAGTGCATACACAAAACGAGGAAGCACCATCCTTTAAAAAAATTCTGCCTTACCCAACAGATTTAGCGGCAACGTTCCCCAATGTGTTGTGTCCTGTTCAAGACGCTCCAGTGGTGGCAACAGGTTTTTTTTTTTTTTTTTTAAAGAAGTCTTCTGGGTTAGCGGTGATGTAGATCCTCAAATATTTGAACGCGTCGTTCGTGATCAACAGTGGGCATTCTTTGGGAAGCAGCGGTGGTGGGCTGTGTAAGACATAGTATAGCGAATATGCTACTTACCAGTATGCATCTGTTCTTGGCATGTAGGGCTGCTGACATTCATATCTGTGCATAGATCGCCGCCTAGTGTTGGGTCCGGATGATTGCACATTGTTGTCCTGGAAGAGTCTTCGAAGTATCACGAGATAGGTGGCTCCTCCCCTGGACTACAGTGCGCATGGGCATCGACTCCATCCTCAGATTGTTTTTAGCCATTATGGCCAAGATGGAGTGAAACTAAGTGAATGATGACCATGCTAGAAGTATATGTGAATCCTGCAGCTGCTACAGGCGCCGGGGAGGAGGGCGGGCGATATGAATGTCAGCAGCCCTACATGCTAAGAACAGATGCATACTGGTAAGTAGCATATTCGGTTCGAGGTAAGTGGGCTGCTGAATTCTTATCTGTGCATAAAAACATAGCAGTCCCTCCATTAACGGCGGCCGCCCGTGCCAGCTGCAGCAGTTTGGAAAAGTGTTTTTAGAACAGCCTGCCCTACAGCTGCCTGCTGTTTGGAGTGCACATCAACACAATAATGCTTTGTAAATGTGTGTGTGGTAGACCATGTGGCTGCTCTACATATGTCTTTCAAAGGAATATTTCCAAAGAAAGCCATGGAGGCCCCCAACTTTCTGGTGGAGTGGGTCCTTGGTGGAATGGTGAGAGTATGCTTGGCTTTCAGATAGCAGATCTGAATACATTTAACGATCCACCTAGCTATACCAGCTTTGGAAATGGGGTTACCTTGGTATTGTGGCGCAAAGGCAACAAAGTTGTTTAGTTTTCCTAAAATCCTTGGTCCTATCGATGTAATACATCAGGGCCCTTTTGACGTCAAGGGTGTGGAGCATTCTCTCCGCCAATGACTCAGGATTTTGGAAGAAAACAGGCAATTCAATAGTTTGGTTAATATGGAATTGAGACACTACCTTAGGAAGGAATTTAGGGTGTGTGAGAAGCACCACCCTGTTAGAATGAATTTGAATAAATGGCTCTTAGATAGTTAGTGCTTGTAGCTCACTAATTCGTCGCAGCGAGGTAATTGCTATAAGGAAAGCCACTTTCCACGTCAAGAATTGAATCTCGCAGGAATGCAGTGGTTCAAAGGGAGGACCCATCAGCCGGGTGAGGACCACATTGAGGTTCCACTCCGGAGCTGGTGGAGTCCGCGGAGGAATGACTCGTTTGAGTCCTTCTAGAAAGGCTTTAATGGCAGGCACCCTGAAAAGTGAGAGGTGCTGCCTGTTCTGGAGATAAGCGGCCATTACGGATAGATGTATGTGAATGGAAGCATAGGCCAGATTACATTTGTACAAATGGAAAAGATAACAAATTATGTTCTGAATAGATGCATCTAGCGGGTTAATGTTGTGGTCTGCACAATAAATGACAAACCGCTTCCACTTTGCCGCATAGCATGCTCTTGTGGTGGGCTTCCTCGCCTCCCGGATGATGTCCATACAGTCAGGAGGCAAGTTTAGGTAGCCAAACTCTAAGACCTCAGGAGCCAGATTGCCAGGTTGAGCTGTTGCGGATCTGGATGTTGAATGTCGCCATGGCTCTGCGTCAGAAGGCTGGGTGTGAGGCGTAGCCTTTGATGCGGTACCACGGACAGTTCTAGAAACGTGGTGTACCATGGTTGGCGAGCCCACGTTGGAGCAACCAGGATTAGAGTCATCGAGTGCTGCCTGAGCTTGCGTGCCTCCAGCGGTATCAGAGGTGCTGGGGGAAAAGCGTACGCAAGTTTGCCTGACCAGTTCATCCATATCGCATTGCCCTGCGACTGTGGGTGTGGGAACCTGGCGGCGAAGCTTTGGCATTTTGCGTTCTCCCTTGTGGCGAACAGGTCTATCTCTGGATTACCCCACCTTTGGAAGTACGGTTGGAGTACTGATGGATGTATCTCCCACTCGTGCATTTGGTGGCTGTACCTGCTGAGCAGGTCCGCCATCTGATTGTCCTTGCCTGGGAGGTGTTCTGCCATGAGGAAGATGTTCCTCTGAATGGCCCACTTCCACATGCTCTGAGCAAGATGAGACAGCTGTGGAGAGTGTGTTCCTCCCCGCTTTTGAATGTAGTACATGGCGGTCATGTTGTCCGTCCGGAACAAGACCTTGTTGCACAGATGTACTTTGAAGGCTTTTAGTGCCATGAAGATCGCCATCAGTTCCAGAACATTGATGTGCATCTTCCTTTGCTGTGGTGTCCATAGTCCCTGCACAGTGTAATGGAGTACATGAGCTCCCCATCCCCTGGAGAGAAGCGTTCGTCATCAGGATGATCTGTGGCACAGGCTCTTGGAACGGTCGTCCCTTGCAAAGGTTTCGTGGATTCCACCAATAGAGTTGTATGCCTGACCGCTCACCAACACTAGGTCTTTCAACTGCCCGTGAGCCTGAGTCCACTGACGTGCTAAGCACTCCTGAAGCGGACGCATATGTAGACTCGCGTGCGGGACTATGGAGATGCAGGAGGCCATCATGCCTATCAACTGCATGAACACACTTGCTGGAAGCGAGTGTTGAGGTCTGAACTTCCGTATCAGCGATTGAATGCTGCTGACCCTCACTGAATTCGGCTGTGCTGTGGCTGCCAGAGTGTTTATGGTCGCACCCAGATACTGCCGTATGTGGGCGGGTTGGAGGTGGGATTTTGGGTAATTCAGTGAGAATCCCAGATCGTGAAGGAGGTGAATGGTGTGGGACATGTGGGCAGCACACTGCTGGGCTGACTTCGCCTGGATGAGCCAGTCGTCCAGATAAGGGTAGACATGGATGTTCTGTCTCCTTAGGTGCACCGCCACTGTCGCTAGGCACTTTGTGAACACCCTGGGTGCCGTGGTGACTCCGAAAGGCAAAACCTTGAACTGGTAGGGCAGGTACTTCCTGTGTGAAGGGTGCAGTGGAATGTGAAAGTACGCATCCTTCAGGTCTAAAGTTGCGAGAAAATCCCCCTGACTGAGCAACGGGAGCACTTGCTGCAGGGTCAGCATATGGAAGTGCTCCGACAGGATGTAGTGGTTGAGTGGCCTGAGGTCCAGGATGGGCCTGAGGGACCCGTCCTTTTTTGGTATTAAGAAGTACAGGGAGTAGACCCCTGTGCCTCTTTCCTGCACAGGCACGAGCTCTATTGCTCCTTTTTGCAGCATGACGATGACCTCCTGCTGCAAAAAGTGCAAATGCTCGGCAGACATAGGACGGTGTCTTGGGGGTATGTTGGGTGGAGTGGATTTTAACTCCAGATAATAACCGTATTGTATAAGTTTTCTGACCCACCTGTCTGTGGTGATGGTTCTCCAGACTGGCAGGAACTGCTGGAGTCTCCCCCCCCGACCGGTGTTGTGTGGTCGGGGGGCAGTGACAAGGCGTCACTGTTTGTTGGTGGCAGAGGATCTGGAGTTGTTGTTTCCACGACCTCTGCCCTTGGCGCTGTTACCACAATATCCACCTCGACTCTTGTTGGTGTATGTGGACTGAGTGTTGCCTTTGTAGTACTGCGTGGATTGGGAGAGCTGGCCTCTGGAAACGCCTCTAGTGCTTGAGCGACGAAAAGACCCACCCCGAAACTGCTGGGACGGTAAGGCACCCATGGATTTAGCAGTTTCCGTGTCTTTCTTAATTTTTTCCAAGGTGGTGTCAACCTCCGGGCCAAACAGGTGATCTGGATTCACTGTTTGATTAAGGATGGTGGTTTGTATTTCCGGCTTAAATCCAGAGATTCTCAGCCAAGCATGTCGTCGTAGCATAACACTAGTGTTGACAGCCCTGGCTGCGGTGTCAGCCGCGTCCAGAGCGCACTTAATCGAAGCATTAGAGATCAGCTTCCCTTCCTGAATAAGCATCTCAGCTGCCTCCTTGTATTCATCAGGCAGATGCTGCAACAGGGTCTCCAGCGTGTCATAGTGTGTCCTGTCATACCTCGCCAGAAGCGCTTGTGTATTTGAAATGCGCCAGATGTTGGCTGCCTGTGCTGCTGCCCTCTTCCCCGATGCCTCAAAGACCTTAGATTCTTTGTCTGGGGGAGGAGCATCACCCGTAGTCTGAGAATTAGCCCTCTTCGGGGCATTCGAGACGACAAGGGAGTCCAGAGGCAACTGTCCTTTGATGTAGGTAGGATCAGTAGGCGCTGACATATTTCTTTTCAATCCTAGGGTTTATCACCCTCGCCCTGGTAGGCTCTTTAAAGATCTCGCCAGCATGTTTCAAGACACCTTTCAGCATAGGCAGAGTCTTGACAGTTCTCTCTGAGACTGAGAAGGTATCAAAAAGGAAGTCGACATCATTAGGGTCAGCATGGAGCTGGACATTGTGATTGTTAGCTGCCCGTTCAATGAGGGCATTGAAAGCTGCAGAGTCTTCTGTAGGAGAAGTTTTCGCAGAAAATAGTTGAGGGTCTTGTCCTGAATGAGGATCACCTGGGTCAGCACCAGCGGCCCAGGGTTCGTTGGTATCCTCAGGGTCTGTATAGACAGGATAGCTGTACTCATCCTCATCATCGCCCTCGCCAGCGTCCACATCAGAGTAAGTGGGCGAAACATTATGAGTGTGGAGAAAGTGGTTCAACCAAGACAGGAGTGGAAGCAGAGTCCTTTTTCTTGAGAGGAATCTTGTAGGACTCCATTGGACGTTCTGGGGCAATTTTCCGCTTGTGGAGGGAAAGTCTGCCCGTTTCGGCATCAATGAAGTGTTTTTGATGCTCGTCCACTGAAGGTCATCGAGGCTGTGGGCTGGGGACCACCGTTGACGACTTCGGCGCAGAGGAAACCTTCTCGGGGACGCTGGCGACCGCCTTAAGAGCGAAAGCCTTCGGCGCCGTCTTTGGCGGCAACGTAAAATGAATGGGCGTGGACGCCTTATGAGGTTTCTCAACCGGCTTCGGAGGCGGAGGATCCTTCGGTCCGCCCGATAAGGTCTTGTCCCTGATGCGCTGTAGGGAGTCAGTCACCTTCTTGGTGAAAGCGGCGGATGGACGCGCCGGTTCGACGGAATCCTTCGAGGCCTCACCAGGAGTAGACTCTCGGGGTGCACCGCTTTTGGCCCGGTCCTGTTGACGCGGAGTCACAAGAACCTTCGGGTCATTTAGTCCTTTCTTCGGGTCGCCGAGAGCTTTCTTCGGGTCGCCGAGAGCTTTCTTCGGGTCGCCGAGTCCTTTGCTGGTGTTGACCGTCTTCGGCGCTGATGCACTCGGCTCGACGCCCTTGACTTGAGCCTTCGGCTCGACAGCACCCTTCTGCGTCTTCGGCGCCGAGGGCTCCGAGGCCTTGGATCCGACCAAAGCGATGCGCACTTTCGGTTTAGAGGACGGCACCTGCGCAGTTTCTTGTGTCGAGACCGTAGGTTTCACTTTCGGTTTAGATTTGCCAGGGTGCGGCTCAGCAGCAATGTCCGTGGCCGAGCCCGAAGGCGGGGCCGTAGAACCCATTGTAAGATCTTGGGTAAGGCCAAATGGCGATCCCTCGACCTGAGCCTTATGAATTGGCACGGCCCCAGAGTCCGTTTCAGGAAGCTCTTCGTCCGAGCTATCCTCCATGGCCCCGAGGGCCCAGTCGTCGTCTCCTACCTAGTCGACGACTTCTTCGGCCTCGAACATCTCAGCATCCGCGTCGTAGTCGACGTCCGACGCAGGGTTCGACTCACTAATGTCCTGGATAGATTCTTCCTCGACATCCCCTGCAGCGAAGATGTCCACAGGCGCCAGTGCAGCATGCTGGGCCTCCTGGCGCGCAGCTCGAAGCTTAAGCGTCTTCTTGGACCTGAAGCGGGAACAAGCCATACACTTGGCTTCATCATGGTCCGGCGACAGACACTTGTTGCACTCCGGGTGGACGTCGATGTGGGGATACTTCGAGTTGCAGACGGGACATCTTTAAAATGGACTACGTTCCATGATGAACGGTCGATAGGGTCTGAAGCGTCGACTGGGCCTTCCGCGTCGAAAGCACGCGGTGTAGGGAATCCGGCTCGGGACCGAGCTGGAAGAACTAAGACCGAACGCAAGACTATACCGACGTATTAAACTAAAGACCTTTTGGTCTTAAGAAAGTTTTTTATCGATTCCGACAAGAGGGAATTCAAAGACATCCGAACCCAATGGCGGAAAAAAACAAGCTGAGGATGGAGTCGATGCTCATGCGCACTGTAGTCCAGGGGAGGAGCCACCTATCGCGTGATACTTCGAAGACTCTTCCAGGACAACAATGTGCAATCATCCGGACCCAACACTAGGCGGCGATCTATGCACAGATATGAATTCAGCAGCCCAGATGCCTCGAACATTTGGACTAGTTTATAGTGTAGCTCGACACCCGTCCAAAGAGTTTACATATATTCAGGAGGACCAGTATGGAACACTTGGGAGATGCCATATACAATAAGACGTCGTCCGCATACAACGAGATGCGGTCTTCCCACCTTTCCGTCCATCCGATACCCCGTATCATTGGCTCCCACCGAATCCACGCCGCCAACGGCTCAAGTACCAGCGCAAAAAACAGCTGAGACAGGGGACAGTGCCCTGTGCCAGAGGAAAGTTAGAGATGTGCCCATTAGCCGTTACATGAGCTACCGGATTGGTGTATAAGAGACGGACCCATGCGCAGAATTTAGGGCTGAAGCACCCTGAACAAGAACGGCCACTCAACCATATCAAACGCCATTTTAGCGTCCAGCGAGAGTACGACCGTTGATTCCTGAAGGTATGGGATACATGCCATCACTCCGTGCAGGCGCCTCAAGTTTAGCGCTGTATTTCTGCCAGGCATAAAGCCGGGCTGAGCCAGATGGGCCAGGGTCATAAGGTGTGGCGTCAGTCTGATCGCTAGCAGTTTTGCAAGAATTTTGGCCTCCGCATTGATCAATGATATTGGGCGATATGAGGTACATTCTTCAGCAGGCTTTCCTGGTTTGGGTATCGCCACTACGGTGGCCATTCGCTGATCCAACGGCAACTCTCCTATCTGCAAACAATCGGTATACATGTGCAGTAGGTGTGGGGCAATAGTACCGCCGTCTGTTTATAAAGCTCAACAGGTATGCCGTTGGGTCCTGTCGCTTTGCCCGATTGCAATGACCCGATTGCCACTTGCAGCTCCTCTATCGTGAGGTCCGCCTCAAGTGTGGAGGGCTGCATCTGGGGTGAGCATGGGCATGTTTCATATCTTATGTAAAATAGCGCCTCTTCGACTGTCATCCCGGAGCAAGACATATACACCTGCTGAAATTGTTGTGCCTATGTGTGTACTTTTGTATGCGGGTCGGTTGTGATTTTCCCCTCTGTCTGAATCCTCGATATCCACTTATTCCTCTGTTCCCTGTTATCTAGCCATGCCAGAAGCTTCCCTGCCTTGTCCCCGGTTTCATATATCTTGTGTTGGGGGCCGTCAAACGAGACCTGATCAGGTCTTTGAGGAATGTCCTATGCTGTTGCTGCGTAAGATGTCATTTCTGGGATGTAGCCGGCGTTGGGTCTCTGGAGAGTTGGGCTTCAGCGTCGTGTAATACTAGCTCTAGATCATGCAATTCCTGTTGCTTCTCCAGTTTGTGCCCCACAATAGAGACAATGGCCTGCCCCCTGAGGACCGCTTTGTACGCTTCCCACAGAGTAGTTGGGGAGTCGACTGACATAGCATTCTCCTGGAAGTAGTGTTTTGTCACAGAGAGGACGGCTGTTTGGACCTGTAAATAGCCAGGGTAAATGGGGTAGGTACGTCGCCTAGTCTTGTGATGATGTGTACAGCAATACCACTGGGGAGTGGTCGGAGATACCTCTAGGTTTTATCTCTATATTGTCAATATTCTTTAAGCAATCCGCAAAAGCTAGGAAGTAGTCTATACTAGATAAACTGTTGTGTACCCCAGAGTGAAAGATGAATTGTCGTGTCATGGGGTGGTACCATCTCCACACGTCCAAGCCCAAGTGCTTCCATAAAACCCCCAAGGCGGGATACTCCGGGTGTATGTGCCTTCGCAGGGTGTCGGTCCAGGGTACCATCCATAGTTGCATTAAAGTCCCCCCAATCAACAGTTCCAACTCCGGAAGGTCAAGTAAGAACTCACTAAGAGCTGGAAGTGTTACTCCATGCAGTGCGGGAGGAATGTAGACTAAGACTTCCCGTTGACCTATTATGGCGGCAAAGCGGCCATGTTCATCCGTTTGTGTTAAGCACTATCAGTGGGGACTGTTTTTTAACTGAAATACCCACACCCCTTGGACCAGAGAAGAATTCGAGTCATTTTAAATCCCCATCTGTCCATAGCCATGCATGCAGTACCAGTAAGGTGCGTTTCTTGCAGCAGGGCTACTGTTGGGGAGCACCGCTTCAAACATTGTAGAACTAACTTCCTCTTTATTTTGTCACCCAGGCCATGTACGTTCCAAGTAAGCATTGACCGGGTTGTCACCTGAGCTGTGGGGTACTTTCCGGGGTCAGGGGTAGCTCTAGTTCGTGCTGCCATACTGGATATTAAATGCAACTAAAACTGAGGTCTCCCATGTTTACTGTGGTTGCTGGACAATGAGGAAGAATGCTTCATGCAGGGAAGCTTCACTAAAAACTAACACAAAGCACAAACATAACCGAAAAAACAAACCCAACCCCTCCTCCCCAATACCCTCCACCCCCCTCCCTGCTAGACGGATTCAGAACTACCCGCCACCCCTAAAAGTGCAGAGCGCTCAATACCCAATCCCATTAACAGTACTTGCATTTCGGGGGTGAGAAGACCGGGGAATGTTGTAGTCCACCCCCTCCTTGAAGTTTAGTGTACAATTGAGTCTCGCCGTAGTTGTACGGCCAGTCGTTTAGCCATGTACCTGGGCCAGCGCCTCATCCACGGAAGACGGTCACATTGATCAATAATCCACTGGCGGCGTGTCCCTTATTCTGCTGCTGGCAGATCCTGTACATTCTCTGTAAGGACAGCGAGGTCTGTTTGCGCCACGTCTCCTTCGGCATTCTTCAGCTTCCAGAGTTTGTGTGCTGTAGTCTTACTGCTCCTGACGATGTTCCTTGGGGTCCTCTTCTACCCTCCGCTGTTGCTGGCGTCTCGCCGACCATCTGGACCCTTCCCCTCGTCACCACAAAATCGAGCCAGTCGTGGCCCTCCTATGGTGTGTCAAAAGAACGAGGTTTTGCCGTTCGCCACTACTCATAACTTCGCACGGAACAGCATGGAGTTAGCAAGCTCTCTGCGATGCATTTCTTTCTTAACCTCAAAGCAGCTCCTGCGACGCTTGGTAACCGCCGCCGAGTAGTCAGGGAAGAAGGATACCACTGAGTTTTGGATGCAAATTGGTGGGGCCACTCTTGCAGTTTGTAGTATTGCAGCCCTGTCACGGAAATTAAAAATTCGGGCCAGGACAGGTCTGGGAGGCGCCCCGGGCTTGGGTCTAACCCCCCCCGGCACCCTGTGTGCTCTTTCCACTGAGAAAAAGGTGGAGAGCCCCCTTGGTTGGAGTTTGGTCTTTAGGAGTTCTTCGACGTAGAGATCCATGGCCAGGCCCCCTTCACTTTCTGGAATACCTGTGAGTCGGTCATTATTGCGGCAAGAGCGCCCCTCCTGGTCATCCAGCTTCGCCGCCATTATTTTGTTTTCTGCCTCCAGGTGCCAGACTTTAAGCAATGTGGCCGTGTCCCTGGACAGTGTTTTCGTCACTTGTTCCACCTCCGTGACCATTGCGGTCATTTTCTGGAAGTCCGTTTTCATCACTTGTTCCACCTCCGTGACCATTGCGGTCATTTTCTGGAAGTCCGCCCGTAGAAAAGCCACATCCGTAGACATGGTGCCCACCGTCGACAGCATATTTGTGAGGGTAGCCATAATGTCATCCAGCGCCCACTCTCCTTCCGGGGCCTTGTCCAGCGTTTCTTTGCAGTCCGGCAGCACTGGGAAGTCTCTTGCATATGCATACTTGTCCAGCGTGCCCTGGGTGGTCATGCGTGGGCGCCTGACCCCCATTCTTATCCGTGGAACTTTGCGCCGGTCGGTATTCGTTATTGGCCACCGCCAGCCACAGCATCTTTCTCCACGTGCGGCCTATCGGTTTTCCCTCCGTGCAAGTAGCTGAGAGTTACTGGGGCCGATGGTCGCACGTCCAAGAGGCACACTAGCTCTAGAGGGGCACTCCGCGATGCAGAGTTATCAACGTCTTCAACTTCGTGGCTATAGAGAGACAGGATGCGCGAAGCAGGGACCGTGTCAAGAAGAAGTCTGTATAGTAGGTTAGATTGGCCGCGGGCTTTAGGTGCTGATTCGGTGGTTTCCTCCGGGATCGCTGACCCTCTGCGTAGGTTAGTATATTTGCAGGTCTGACCTACCTCATGCACCACTGTATGCCTCCGGGGCCTTCTCCAGGATCAATGCGCTTAATAATGACCCAGAGGAAGGCAACTGTGTGTGGGGCCCAGAATTAGTGGAGGGCAGAGTCTGTTGGGTCTCCCAGGCCCTAGTCTATGTCAGGCGGGCGCTTTTGGCTCTCTCCCGCACTTCACTCCCCCCGCCGGCAGTCGGCACCTGGAGTCGGGCCCTGCTCACCTCCTGATAGGCGCCGACTCTGCACAGTCCTCCGCAACAGGGGGTTCGACCGCCCCTCTCATTGGACACCTCAGGGCAGTTGAGCTGAAGATCGTATGTGGGCCTGCGCAGAGGGCGTCCCTCCGCTACTCTGGGTCCACTATTTCGCAGGGGAGAGGGAGTTATTCAGTTATTCATTTTATTAATTATAAATTGTGTATATATTATATATCTTTTTTGTAGACACTGTCTTTTCTTCTTTTCTATTTTTATAAAGATAATGTGCAATTCATATACAAAAATTCTTAAAATCACATAGTAAATAATCAATAAGCATAAAATAAGGCAGATTACTACGCGCGTTTCGGCTAGGCAGCCTTCCTCAGGTGACCGCCTATTGCAAGAAAAAAGTCCAGGCCATATCAGAAAAAGGGAATGAACGTCAGTAGTCATGAAAACACTCACTGTACTGGTTGAGCTAATAATGGATGGATATGGGTATATCAGGCAAAACCCCAACGTCGGGTACTGGAGATGAAGCCTCAGAGGAAACTTGTGTACAGAAGATATATAGCCACATGCAATTTTGAAAGGCACGGAACTTGTTGCATAAAATGATAATTGTGATGATGATACAATGGCCAACAGGAGGGTCCTCTGGTCTAAATGTGATAACTTGCGTGCGGCCGAGAGAATTTTTGTATATGAATTGCATATTATCTTTATAAAAATAGAAAATATGAAAAGAGTGTCTACAAAAAAGATATACAATATATACACAATTTATATTTAATAAAATGAATAACTGATTTATAAATCTGGGTTGTTAGTCTTTGTACTATTGGACGTTTTTATTATTATAATTAATATTCATGTCTTGTTTATATAGTGTTTTGCATTTTCGGCTTTTTCCCCTTGGCTATAGACCGTTCTCAAATCTACTACATTTCCCCATGTATAGCAAGTGTATTACTAGAATAGAGGGGTCCCCTTCTTTCTAAACTGTAGGTTGTGCATTGCTTCAGCATGGCTGGACCAGACTCCCCCTTCAATTCAGCAATGGGTGGCACAGTTATTGGCTATATTTAATTTAGAAAAGGCTATTTACAGGTGCAGGGCACAAAGGAAGGGAATTGAAACATGGAAGCCTGTGGCAGACTGAGCTTTACAACGGGTATGTTCCTCTACACCTGCACCAAGCACTTTATATTCCCAACGCTGTTGAGCTCATTGACTTATAAGTGACTATGTATTTAATTTAGGACCGTACTGTGAGGATTGATATCTTATTTGTTAGGGACCTGGCACTTTAAAATGCATTGTTTACAAATTGGTTTTCACTTGTCACTTTTGGCAATCCGCCCAAACTTCCACTTTACCTATGCTGCTATGTAATAGAAGTTTGAAACTTGAATAATCGATGTACTGTTCAATACACTTTAGCACCTGGCACTTGAAACATGTTGACTGCATAATTAAAGATTGTTGGAGATGAATGCACCACCTTGGGATTGGATTAAGATGTGAATAATTGTGGGCTGGGGAAGAAGGGGGGGGGGGTTGAAGGGGATAAAAAGAGGGGGCGAGATAACTTTTGTCTCAAATAAAATGTATTATAAAAAATAAAAATAAAAAGGGAAATTGGATCATCATCATATAATACAAGAGCGGTACCATACAAGGGACAATGGCATGAAATAAGAAATGTATAGGTTGCAGAGATGTGTACAACATTGCGTTACAATTAGTATAATATTTTAGTGCAGTCAGAGCTAGATTACCTTCATGTCTTGGTCCCTAGAATTCCAACAAAGAGTTTCGCGCTTCGTTGCATGTGTACTACGAACCGTTAGGTTGGGTGGGGCGGTGTGTATGTGTGGAAGGGGAATAGGAATTTGTTTTTAAACAATTTACAGAATTCTGAGCATTTCGTTTATAAAATTAAAGATTTTTACAGTGGCACAGCAAATAAATAAGCGCACAGGGATAGGCATAGAGGCAGTGCCTCAGGGTCTAGCTTTTGTCCAGGCACTCCTACTAGCGCTTTTGGACATAGTTCACTGGGCACAGCTTTTGTCTGAGAAAGGCAAGATATGGGCTTCATCCACCACTGTACCCTCTGGATTTCTGCCTTGGGTAGATGTGCTAAAAACCAGGCATGCCAAAACTTAGCTGAATGGTCCAACTGTTTGATAAATATTGTGCAGATTATTCATGTGGTGCCAAAGTGATCAGCAAAGCTAAAAAAAGGCCTTTTCCACATTGTTAAATGTAACCATATAGACTTGATGTTGTGGACTGAAGATATGTCCTGAAATTGTTAGTTGAGGCCTAATCCACTTTGTTGGGGCACAGATTTTGAAAGAGGCACCAAACACAGAACTACTATGTGCTGCTTTGTGAGACTCGTCACTTGCCAACAAAGTACCTCAGAACTGCACATAAAGTTAGCAGACTGATAAACCGGAAGGACATTCAGGCAAAGATAGGTATTCTGTAGCAAACTAGTAACTTGCACAGCACGTTTTGGCTGTCTCAATGAAAACAGCAGCAGACCCATGAATTTCACTTACAGCATGGGATACACAAGAATCCTGTTCCTGTGGCTAAATCACACTTTATAAATGCTAAGCTGATGCAATTTACTGAAGTAGACAAGCTTTGCCAACTACCCACATGGCTCTAAAGTCTTTAGTTTGTGTAGGCTATGTTAGCATTGAATAAGCAAAACAGAGGTAAATGTGTGCAGTAAGTTAACTAAACAAAAGCTAGAAATACTTAGCAAGTAACAGGTCTGAATAAACGGTAAGAAATGTAGAGTTCTACCTGGGCATTTTATTTCTGGGCGGGAGTATGAAGAACCTCGCATCCGCACAAACTCTGCTCTTTAAAAGTAGAAGTCTTCCACACCACAACACTAATCTTCTTAAAATGCATTACATTAACATTACATGACTGGTTTGTCGGTTTTGTTTTTTTCCTCAATTATCTTTGAAAAGGCAAGCCTGTACAGACCAATTTTAAACATGTTAAAACTATGCAATAAAACCGTGTTGCAGCTTTCCGTATTTTTGCTTGCAATACCTGGTAACAGGACGAGCTAGCAATGAGCTCCTGCAGGAACCTGTATTATTCCGAAGCATCCTCTAAAACCCACAGAAAGAAAGTGCCTGAACTACTTCGTGGCACAGCCACGCATTGTCAAAGCAAATAGGTAACACCTATGGTGGATCTGCTGCCTGCTGTAAAGAGTAATGCGATCTGGAACGACCACCTAAACACAGCAGGACCCCTTGGCAGCCCCAGTGCGCGGGAGCGTACTGAAATAGCTGTAGCCTGAGTACCTGGGAGACTAACTCCATAGCGGAGCACGAGTCAGAGTAGTGCGGCAAGCACAGTTGCATCGGACAGAGGGGAACTGACAGTAATGGTAGCTTGGTGGGAACAACTGTGGCCAACGAGTGGGTGGCCATGCTGGTTATCGCAGCAGGCGCCACATGCGCAGCGGCAGACCGAGGCACCACGCATTTGTGAGCAGACCACTCAACTGGCGGATGTCGGTCGATGCTAATAGGGAGGCAGATCTAGAGAAGCGCTTAGAAGTGTGGCTCAGGGGTTAGAGGCGGCAGACCCGGAAGCGGAGATCGGCCCTGGACCAGGGTTCGATTCCCCGCCTCGGCGGGTCGTGGGCTAAAAATACCACGGACTCGATAATTCTCGCTCCGGTGCCTTCTCGACTCACAGGTTTACACTCTGCGACTCTGGGCAATAGCTTGCTTAATCTCAACAACGGCCCCTCGCGGCGGGATGTCTGGCTTTCACCTTGTGGATACCCTGCCGGGGTTATCTCACAGGGGAATACCAGGACGGGTTCCCTAAGCAAGCGCCGGGAAAACCCACTGCGGGTAGCTGTGCGCTATATAAGCTCAAATACAAAAATACAAAATACAATACATCAGGCATCAAGTGAGAGCCCTGTGCTAATCTTAGAGAGCTGAGCTGAGGCGAGACTGGAGAGAGCATGGAGTAGAGCTTGAGGCCAGGTCGAAAGAGTGGCGTGGCCACAGGCCGAGCAAGGGTGACTGAGTATGACGAGTGTGAAAGGCTGACAATTGTAAACAAATGGCACCCTGCGCGCTCTAGGAGCAGGCAAATGCACACAGCTCTTTTCAAGCACACTCGTGCTTGAAAAGAAGATTACCAATTTCTAAAGGTCATTTCCTAGAGCAGCGCATGTGCGCTGCCTAAGTGAGACCTAAAAAAGACCTAAATAGATGTATTGAGTACAAAAGAACGGATTAATCACATGGTCTTGTAGCAAATTGTAGAGTGGTAAACACTTTCAAGCTCCTATTACAGATACAGGACTGACAATGAAAGAGCCAGAGACTCCAAGAAAGCATTTGCATGATTTTCTCCATAATTTACATCCATACATAAATCTTTTTGGAAAAAACTCCTGTTCCAATTGCATGAATTAAAATGTTTTAAATCTGGTATGTTCACATCAATTAGATGCTGATTTTTATTACTAACCAGTAATATCAATGGGTTCCAATGCAAACGCTTCCTCTTCATTTGGAACAAGAGTAGTCTGATCAGTCATTGTTGGTAATGGCTCAACTGGATCCACAGAGTCTGGACTATCTGGTCCACCCACTGTCAAGAGAAATGACAAACATGAATACTCTACTCAAAAGGCCACTGAAAATACAAAAACGAGGCCACAGAAAGCAGCTTCAAAACAAGAAGATACCCACTATCGTTATCATCATCCATATCGTCATCATGAGGCGGTTGTTCGGGCATCGCCACTTCTCCTTCTGCAATTGGAGGCGGAGGGTCATCAAAGATCCCTCCATCATCATTACTTAGAAGTTTGTCATCTAAAAAAAATAAAAAGTTATTCTACTACACAATGTGAACTACGATAACTAAAAAAGTTTAGTGCTTATCTCAGCTGAACACAGAATTAACAAGTCTGCCTTCAGTTATATTTCATAACAAATTTACAGTAAAGAAAATAAGGAATTAAAGATCAAGTTATTTACCTTCGGTAAGAGTATATCTGTAAGAAACATAGGTTACTTATAGATTCCTTACCTTCGAATTACCCCCAGGCGCCAGACTGGATCCGGAAAGTTTTTTGCCAGCAGAACTCCTTGCGCGTCAGAAGGGGGCATCGATCGCGTCCGTCGTTGGCGTTGTGGTCGCCGGGATGACGTGGCAGAAGTTACATACACACCGCCCTGGTGCGCGGACGTCAGTTCTGCACACGACTTTCCACGCCAGAAGCGCAGAGCCATGCAAGACACTGACCACTGGTGTAAAAAAACAGGGCTCTGAAAGGATGTCCTTAACCCAAGAAGTTAGTTACCAGAACAGGGAGGATGGGTGGGGCAGTAAGGAATCTATTACTAACCTATGTTTCTTACAGATATATTGTTACCAAAAGTAAGTAACTTGCTCATCTGAAAGAAACCGTTCGTTATAGATTCCTTACCTTAGAATAGATACCCCAGCAATACCAACCCTGGAGGTGGGTCTGCGAACCAAGTTCACACCAGAAAGTCCTGGAGAACAAAACAGCCAAAGAAGCAGTCTCTCCGGACTTGGCTGTCCAGGCAGCAGTGCTTGGTGAACGTGTGCAGTGATGCCCACGTAGCCGCCTGACAGCAGTAGCTGAAGGCGCCCTGGTGGAATGGGCACGCAGCCCCACTGGAGGCTCCTTTTTTGCCCAAGAATAGCAGGCGTTGATGCGCAGAATAAACCACCTGGAGATGGTCAGTTTGTGCAAGGCCCGCGTAACCAACAAAGAGCTGGTCATCTACCTGGAATTGTTTGGTGCAATCCAACTAAAAGGAGACAGCACGTTTTGTATCCAGACGGCGGAGCCTCTCCCTCTTTTGAAGGATGCAGAAAGAAGGTGGGCAAAGTGATGGTTTGGCCAATATGAAAAGAAGTGGCCACCTTTGAAAAAAAGGAAGGTTGAGTTCCGAGGACGACCGTGTCTGTATAAACAGCCAGAAAAGGAGGCTTGGAAGACAGGGCTTGTAGCTCAAACTGGGCGCAGAGATGATGGCCACCAGAAAAGCAGTTTTGAGAGCGTGAGTCTGAGGAGTTATGGAGCGGCTCAAAGGGAGAACACATCAGATAAGTAAGAACCAAGTTCAAGTCCCACTGAGGCATTACAGGAGGAAAAAGAGGAGTAATGCCTTCAGAGCCCGGCTGGGCCAAAGACAGGACAAACAAGAGAACCTCAGAAAGAGGGGCTGAAAGGGGATCTACAGCCTTTGCTGTGCACCATGCCACAAACGTATTCATCTACAGGCATAGAACGTCTTAGTGGAGGGACGACTGGCTGCCAAGATTACATCAGACTTCTGGAGGCAAGTCAAATGACATTAACTGCCGCTGCTCAAACTCCATGCAGGGAGGTGGAGGCTGGACAGGTTTGGCTGGAGGACCATCCCCTGCTGCAGCGACATTAGATCCACCCGAAGAGGCAGTCGGATCGGGGGATCAATGGCCATGTTGAGCAGCTCGGAATACCAGACTCGTTGTGCCCAATCCGGAGCTACAAGAATGACTTGAGCCCGGTCGCGCTTGATCTTCAGCATTCTGGGCAGAAGTGGTATAGGCGGAAAGGCGTATAGAAGACCGCAACTCCACTAGCAAAGAAAAGTGCCACCTAGCGAGTGCCGCCTTGGAAATTCCAATGCACAAGAATTGCTGACATTGTCCGTTCTCTTCGGTGGCGAATAGATCTAACCAAGACTCTCCCCAGACTCTCCCCATTGTTGAAAAAGACCTTGCAACACCTCCGAGTGAAAACTCCATTTGCGATCCATCATGCACCTGCTGCTGAGTTTGTCTGCCCTGGCGTTAAGTAAACCTGCCAGTTTAACAACCAAGGACATGCCCTGATATTCCAGTTATGTCCAGAGACGCAGGGCCTCTTAACATAGGGTCCATGACCCCACTCCACCTTGTTTGTTGCAATACCACATGGTGGTGGTTTTGCCCGTGAACACCTGCACTACTCTTCCCCGGACAGAGGGATGGAATGCTTTTGTGCAAAACTGATCGCCCGGAGCTCCAGAAGGTGGATGTGGAGCTCTGACTCCGCATGTGACCAGAGGCCTCTGATATCAGTCTCTCCCATATGGGCCCCCCCATCACAGAAAGGATGCGTCTGCCACCACTGTGTGTTCTGGTTGGGGAAGGGAGAGGGATCTGCAGTTGAACCAATACTGGTTCGTGAGCCCCCACTGCAATTGTTGTGCAGTGCCCTCCAAGATCTGGATGCAATCGAACAGATTCCCTTGATGCTGCGCCCACTGGAACTTTAGGTCCCACTGCAGAGCCCACATATGCCACCTGGCATGATCGACCAGCAGGATGCACGAGGCCCAGCAGCCTCATGGTGATCCTGACCGAAACCCAGGATAGAGGCTGAAAGATTGGAATCATAACCCAAATATCCAGGACTCTCTGTTCGGGAGGATAAACCCGAAACTGTCATGTCCAGAACCGCTCTGATGAAGAGGAGCTTCTGAGAGGGGGGTCAGGTCTGACTTCGGGACATTGATGGAGAACTCCAGCGAATGCAGGAGGTCGGCCGTAGTCTCTAGGTGGGAGACGACTGCCTTGGGTGAACCCGCCTTCAACAACCAGTAGTCAACCAGGGGGAAGACTGGAACCCCTGCTCTGTGCAGATGAGCTGTGACCACCTCCATCACTGAATGAACACCCGAGGGGCACTGGTGAGGCCAAAAGGAGAGCACAGTAAACTGAAAATGCTCGTGGCCTACCGTGAACCTCAGGTAATGCCGGTGGGCCGGCAGGACGGGGTTGTGAAAATAAGAGTCCTTCAAGTCAAACGCTATCATCCAGTCTGCATGGTCGAGGGCATACAAGACCTGAGCCAGGATCAACATTTTGAACTTCTCCTTCCGGAGGAAGCGGTTAACATCCCAGAGATCCAAGATAGGACGCAGGCCCTTGTCCTTCTGGTCACCAGAAAGTAGTGGGAATAGCAACCACGACCTACTTCTGGGGCAGGAAAGCACTCCATGGCTTCCTTGGCCAAAAGAGCCGTAACAAATAGTTTACCTGTCGGTGAAATTTTGCAGCTTGATGATCTTTCTGGATTCACTATGCTGTGCATTATTCCGCGGTCTTGTGGTTGGGTCCGGATTCGTAGTCTTTTTTCTTTTTTTTTCCCGTAGCCCAGGTGGGCGTCAACGTGCCACCTTTGGTGTATTTCCGGTGACGTCGGCACGCTTCCCGCGGAAGCTCCCACTCCTGGGCGCCATCTTCGGATTCTTTTTTCTCGTGTTTCTTTTGTTACCGAAGTTATGGCAATGTTCAACTAAAGTTTTCACCGCTTAAACCTTTAAGGCTTCTTTTCCAAATATTGTCTATGTTTCAACCATTTTTTCTCTCCAGCCTCATCTTTCTGGCGGAGGTGGGTGGGTTCGCTAGTGAATCCAGAAAGATCAAGCTGCAAAACTACACCGACAGGTAAGAAACTATTCGTTTTGCAGCGTGAATCTTTCCGGATTCATTATGCTGTGTATAGACTTTGTAGCGGTTCCTCATGTTTGTGGCGGCTGGGTGGAAGATGAGCGTTGATTATTGAATATGTGTTGAAGCACCCTTCGTCCGACTTGTGCTTCCTTGTTCATCTGTATATCCACACAGTAGTGCTTCGTGAACGTGTGCACTGAAGCCCATGTTGTCGCCAGGCATATGTCCTGAATTGGTGCGTTAGCTAGGAAAGCTATTGTAGCTCCTTTTTTCCTGGTAGAGTGGGCACGTGTCCCCTCCGTTAGTTCCTGCCCTGCCTGCTTGTGGCAGAACTGTATTGTTTGGGCGATCCATCGCGCAATTGTTCCTTTAGTTACTGGTTTCCCCATGAAACTGTTAGAAAAGGACACAAAGAACTGCTTTGTTTTCCGGTGTTTTATTTTATTTTTTAGAGTTTTATATAGCCCATGTACTTCGTTCTCTCAATGTAGTGCATGACTGCCCTTCTGGCGTCCAGAGTGTGCAGTGCCCTTTCAGCTCTTGTTGCCGGTGTTGGAAGAAACTCGGTATCTGTATAGTCTGATTCAAGTGGAACCTTGACACCACCTTTGGCATGAAGTGTGGGCCCGTTCTCATCACCACCCTATCGCTGTGCATCTGTATGTAGGGTTCCTGTAGTGTTAGTGCCTGCAGTTCGCTCACTCTGCGCAGTGAAGTGATTGCTACCAGGAAAGCTGTTTTCATGGTCAGCATTTCTAGGGAGGCCTTGTGAATTGGTTCAAAAGGTTCCTTCATGAGATCTGTTAGGACTAGTTTAAGGTTCCATGCAGGTGGTGGCACCCTCTTTGGCGGTGCGATCCTCTTTGCTCCCTCAAGGAATCTCGTAACGACCTGTGATGTGAAGAAACTCTTGCACGCTTCTCCTCTCGTGTAAGCTACTATCGCTGCCAAGTGAACCCTCAGTGAGGATGAGCTCCGATTTTTGTCTAGCAGGTGCGTGAGGTACTTTAGCACAGTTTAGTCCTTTTTCATCTTATTGTGTAGCTTTTCCCTCCTGCACCACAGTGTAAATCTCTTCCATTTCGCTACGTAGCACTTCCGTGTGCTGGGTCTGCGTGCCTCCCGAAGTACCCTTAGGGTGCTTTCTGGCAGTTTTAAATGCGCAAACTATGTCCTCAGGAACCACGCTACGAGACTCAGGCCATCTGGCTCCGGGTGCAGCACTTCTCAGTTTTGCATGGAGAGTAGGTCTTTTCTTCTCCCGAATCTGTGGGGTGCAATCTGTGTCATCTCCATGATCTGCGAGTACCATGTCTGCCTGGCCCACTGTGGTGCGACCAGCATCAGGGTCATGTTGCTCGCTCTGCACTTGCTGAGTACCTTGTGTATCAGCGGTATCGGGGGAAAAGCGTAAGCAAATGTCCTGGACTAGTCTACCCATAGGGCATTCCCTAGGGAGCCCTCCCAGGGCTGCCTGTATGCAAAGTTTTGGCATTTTGCATTCTGGCGTGTTGCAAATAGGTCTACCGACGGTGTCCCCCACCTGTCGAAGAGCCTTCTCGTCTCTTGTGCATTGCGTTCCCCCTCGTGGGATGCCGATGTCTGTCTGCTGAGCCAATCTGCTTCTACATTGTCCTTTCCTGGTAGATGTATGGTTAGCAGGTCTATCTTGAGTGGGATGGCCCATCTCCATATCTCCTTTGCTAGTTTCGAAAGCGGGGCCGATTGTGTCCCCCCTCCCAGCTTGTTGATGTACAACATCTCTGTTGTGTTGTCTGTCTGGATCAACACTCTCTGGTTGTACAGTTTTGTTTGGAAGGCCTTTATGGCTAGGAAAACAATCTTCAACTCCAGGTAATTGATGTGTCTGACCACATCTGCTGGTGTCCACAGGCCTCTTACTTGGAGTTTCTCCATGTCAGCGCCCCATCCCCCCTGGGACGTGTCTGTGGTAATGGTCACTGTTGGCGGTGGTTGCGTCAGAGGCTTCCCCCTTATGTTCCCATGTTCCACCATGCCATCTTTCTGCACTGCGTGCGTTACAACCACTAGATCCTCCCAACGACCTGTAGCTTGTGACCATTGCTCCTGTAGCCATTCCTGTAAAGGTCTCATGTGGAGCCGTACATTTGGCACTAGGTGTATGCATGATGTCATCATGCCCATGATTTTGCTCACTGTCCGAGCTTGCCCCTTCTGGTAGAGCTGCTTCTCCCTCACGAGCGCTATCCTTCTCTTCTCGCTGGGGAACACCTTGCTTTGTAAGGTGTCGATCTGTGCTCCGAGGAAGATTTTTATTTATTCTGGTTCCAAGGAAGATTTTCCCCAGTGGATGGAGAATCCTAGGTTCACCAGTGTGCTGGTCACTCTGTGCTTGCACGTTTTGTAGGAGCTTGCTTTGATCAGCCAGTCGTCCAGGTAAGGGTACACGTGTATCTCTTCCCTTCGTAGGTGTGCTGCGACTGTTGTGAAAACCGTTGGTGCTGATTTGAGTCCGAACGGCAGGGTTGTCAACTGGTAGTGGTCTTCTCCGATGATTAATCTGAGGAGGTGTTTGTGGCCCCTGTTTATTGGGATGTGCAGGTAGGCATCTTTTAGGTCTATGGTGACCATGAAGTCCCCGCCTTGCAATTGAGGAAGTACCTCTTGTAGGGAGGTCATCTTGAACCTTTGCGCTCTTACGAACTGGTTTAAGAATCTTAGGTCCGGGATGGGTCTCAGTTTCGTCCACCTTTGGTACCAGGAGGTATGTGGAGTATACGCCCTTGTTCCTTTCCCTGTAAGGTACTGGTTCTATGGCATGTTTTTGCAGGAGCTCCTTTGCTTCCTCCCGAAGGAGCTCTAGGTCTTTCCTTGCTAGTGGCCTTTTTGGTTTCCTGTCCGTTGGCTTTCCTTCCAACTCTATGGAGTACCCGTACTGCAAGATGTGGAGTACCCATTTGTCTGATGTTATACTCTTCCAGTCCCTGAAGAAGTGTTTCAGTCTTCATCCCACTAGTCTTACATGTACGGAGGTGTCTAGTTCGCATAACTCCTGTCCGATGTGTTTGTGCTCCACCCTGGGAGTTTTTGGTCGGGTGGGCACATGGAGTTTTATTAAGTCACTTAGAGGCGGGCTGCTGTCCCCCTCTCTTATTATGTCCACGTCCATTTCCTCTCCCGCGAAAGGACTGGCCTCTTGGTTGGTACTGCCAGGACTGTTTTTGCTGCCCTGCTGTGTCTGGGTGTCTGCTTGGTGGGCTTGTGGAAAGCCTGGTGTGAAGTTCCTGGCTGTTTTCCTCCCCTCCCGTTAGGTCTTCGTGACGGAGTGCCCCTTTTAGTACCTCTGAACTGCAATGCCCCCATGGATATTGCAGTCTCATTATCCTTTTTCAGTTGGCTAAGTTTCTCGTCAACTGGGGCCCTGAACAGCGTTCCTCCGTTGAACGGTGTGTTGAGGATGCTGTGCTGCACTTCTGGCTTGAAGCCCGAAATTCTAAGCCAGGCTTGTCTTCTCTCCGTGATGCCCATCATCATGAGCCTGCTGGAGGTGTCTGCTCCGTCCAGGGCAGTCTTGAGGCAAGAATTGGCTACATTCTTCCCCTCTTCGACAAGGTTTTCAGCTCTTTGCTTGAATTCCTGTGGCATGTTCTTTACTAACTTGCCCAGCTCTTCCAGGATCTGCTATTGGTGCCTGTTGAGCAGTGCATTGGAATTCGCCATGCGCCAGTGCATTGCGGCATTCCGTTCAATTCTTCTCCCCACCAGGTCCATCCTCTTGCTTCCCTGAATGTAGGGTGAGTCCTTGGAGGAATGTGTATACTTTTTCTCCGTCCTGGGAGTGACTGCTTTGCATGTAGCTGGTTCTTCGAAAGCCTCTTTTCCCTGTGCCATGACACTGTTGAGCATGGGCAGGAACTGGCTCCTTATTTGTGTAGGGAGCAGTGTCTCGAGAAGGGAGGTTTTGCCCTCACTTTTTCGAGACTCTGGGTCTCTTGGTGCCTATTGGGAAGTAGAGTCTCCTACCTTCTTTGGAGACTTCGTAATATCGGTCTCTACGACCGCGTTGCCGTCGTGTTTGGCGGCGGCGTTGTCCTACTCGTCTGATGATAGCCCCAGGTCTCGAAGGGACGGTGGCTGTCCCTTGCCCTGCATGGTGGCGTTGGCTATCCTCTGTCTCTCTCTCTCGCTCACTCGGAGTCTTCGGCGTGAAGGCGGAGTAGGCCTTGCAGTCCTCGCTCTCGTGGTCGACCGGTAGGCAAAGGTTGCAGACCGGGTGCTGGTCCGTCAGAGTATTTGTGGTGGCAGTTACGGCAGAATTTGAAAGGAGTGTTGTCCATCTCATGCGTTCAGGGGGCCCCCTGAGCTTGCATTCTCCGATGGACATCGAAGTTCTTCTTCTCCTTCGTCGTCCTCTTTGATGATGTAGTCTTCTGTAGTCTTCTCAATCTCTTTTCTTGCAAAAAGTACGTATTTTTCTTCCTCTTTCTCCAAAAATGTCTGGAGCCCTTTCGGGAACGATCCAGACACAACCGCGGAAAAAAGAATCTGAAGATGGCGCCCAGGAGTGGGAGCTTCCGCGGGAAGCGTGCCGACGTCACCGGAAATACACCAAAGGTGGGACATAGACGCCCACCTGGGCTACGAAAAAAAAAATAGACTACTAATCTGGACCCAACCACAAGACCGCGGAATAATGCACAGCATAGTGAATCCAGAAAGATTCATATTGCAAAACTTCCTGTTGGAGAAGGGCCAGATGATCCCCAGGAATGTGATGGTACTGTGGTGGCATGGCTGGAGGGATAGTCTCGAAGGAGAGGGAGTAGCTCTTTAGTACTATCTGCCAAACCCACCTGTCTGACGTGATGGTGCGCCAGTGGAGGAGGTGATAGCGGATCCTACCGCCCACTTGCGTTTGATGGGCCTGAAAGGTTGGACTAGGAGGGTTTGGACGCTGCTGCAGAAGGTGCAGTGGTGGACTGACCCATCCGCTGGCCCCCAGAACCACATCGGTTCCCACGTTCCCGCTGAGGTTGAACAGCTTACGCTGGCCTGAGGCTCTGAAAGGAACATGTTGAGGCACCACTTCCGTGGCCACGAAAGAGGTGAAAGGCAGACCGTGCAGGGTGTGTGGTGGAGAGGCCCAAGAACTTTGCCAGAGCCAGAGAGTCCTTAAAGCGCTCTAGCGCACTGCCTTGTCGCCGAAAAGGCGATGGCCATCAAAGTGTTCTGGACATCCCCGGATAAGCCAGTCGTTCTCAATCTGGCGTAACGGCGAAGGGCCACAGATGTTGAAATGGTCCTACCCAATGAGTCGAAAGTGTTTAGTCTCCAGAGGATGGCGAACTTTGCTGCATGTCTACCCTTGGCAACAGCGCGGGAGAGCATGGCCCGGCCTCCTCAGGACACTCCGGCAGCCCTTTCACCACTGTATCCCACGAGGAGTGGGAATAATGGCCCTAGAGGTATGGTGTGCACAGATTGCAGCCCTAAGCTGGAGGAAAAAAACAACTTCTTCCAAAGCTGATTCAGCTTCTTGGACTCCCTGTCCGATGGCACAGTAGGGAATATGCTTTGAGGCGTTAAGGCTTGGACTACCGAGCTCTCGGGAATGGGTGTTGGGATAGGAAAGTGGGGTTGCCCGGTGGAGGCGTAGAGCAACGATCCGATCTACAGGGGCCCGTGTTGGGTCTGGACCAGGTCCCAAAAGTATGTCCTCGAAGGCTTCCTTTAACGGCAGCAGGGGATCCGAAGAGCTCGCTGCCGGTTGAAGCACCTCTGTCAGGTAAGACCTGACTGTCACAGTAGGTAGCTCGAGGTGTAGGGCCTTGGCCACCCTACGCAACACTACTGCGGAAGACACTCCTTCCTCCGTAGCCACAGTAGGGGGAGACAACATGCCATGGTCTCCCAGGTCCTCTCTCCAGTGCTGATCGTACTCTAGCTGGGTAGTGAGAGGGTCCTCAGATGCCGCCCAGTCTTCCCCCCCCCTTCTCTGGCTAGCAAACTGGCTGAAAATGGCTAGGGTGGAATGCAGGCACAAAAGTACCCATCGGCGGCGGTCCAGCACCGTATCCACATTGGGGTGGAAGCCAGGGTCGATACTGGCTGGAGGTCCAGCTGCCGACATGGTGCCATGGAATCGGCGCCAGTGGAGCTGTAATGTGGACAGGTGCTTATCCGGATCTAGGCCTGGATACAAGGGGGCCCTGAAGTGCCGAGGCCGGATCCGCCAGCGTCGAAGGCCTCGGGCCCCTGGCAGAGTCCACGGGGCCCGAAGGCACACCAGCAGAGCCGGGCTGCCCAAAGATGGCATGCATCGCTTCATCGAACTGATGAGGCTGAGCAGGGGTCAACCCTAAAGGCTCCGCCGCGTAACCGCGGGAGGGGCACCACCAGCACCCTGCGTCGTGTCAGCTGACGGACAAGGGGAAGTCGACGACTCACCTGACCCAGAGTGTGAAGACTTGGATGAGGAGTGATGATTGCTCTGCGAATGGTCCCTCGACCGCCCAACCCACCCAACGTGGACCGACACGGAGGCGACCGCCAGGCCTCGAACAGCTTTCGGGACTGCTCCTGCAAAAACTTTGGGTCATGGTTCGGCAGTCGGAGCACGGCTTGGGGTCGTGGTCGCGCTCCAGGCAGTAGAGGCACATGCGGTGTGGATCAGTCACCGACATCAGTCAAGTACAGTAACCGCAGGCCTTGAAACCGGGCATCCCTCATGCACCAGGAGTCTATGTAAGACTCGAAAAGAAGTCGACAAAAGTCACAAAAAGTAAGTAAAAAAGTGACTGGGGGTACCACTCTCTCCAGATCTGCGCCAGCTGGCACGTAAAAAGAAAGAATGATGTCAGCGCACGAGAGCGGCATCTATGGAGCAACCACGACGGACGCAGAGTCGACAGACGCCACCTTCCTATGCGCAACGGTACTGCGGATCCAGTCTGACGCCTGGGGGTAATTCTAAGGTAAGGAATCTAGAACGAATAGTTTCTTACCTGTGTGTAGTTTTGCAGCTTGAAGATCTTTCTGGATTCACTATGCTGTGCATATTCTGCAATCTGGTGGTTGGGTCCGGAATCGTAATCTTTTTTCTTTTTTTTTTCGTAGCCCAGGTGGGCGTTGACATCCCACTATTTGGTGTACCTTCGGTGACATCGGCATGCTTCCGGCGGAAGCTCCCACCCTTGGGCTGCATCTTCGGATTCTTTTTTTCTGTCTCTTTTCTTCTCTGTAGTGAATCCATGGCTATATTCGTTAAATTTTTTTTTTTTTTACTTAATTCTTTTCAGGTATCTTGTAAGCTTTAACTTGCTTTTTCTATGTGTTTCCACTTTCTTCTCCAGCCTCATCTTTCTGGCGGAGGCGGGTGGGTTCGCTAGTGAATCCAGAAAGATCTTCAAGCAGCAAAACTACACCGACAGGTAAGAAACTATTCGTTTTACAGCGTGAATCTTTCTGGATTCACCATGCTGTGCATAGATTTTGTAGCGGTTTTGTTACTTTTGTGGCGGCTGGGTGGAAGATGAGCGTTGGTTGTTGAATATATGTTAAAGCACTCTTTGCCCTACTTATACTTCCTTGTTCATCTGTACATCCACGCAATAGTGCTTAGTGAACGTGTGTACTGAAGTCCATGTTGCCGCCAGGCATATGTCCTGAATTGGTGTGTTTGCCAGAAAGGCAATTGTTGCTCCTTTCTTCCTGGTTGAGTGGGCCTGTGCCCCTCCTGTTAGCTCCTGGCCCGCTTGCTTGTGGCAGAATTGTATTGTTTGTGCGATCCATCGAGCTAAGGTGTTCTTAGTCACTGGTCTGCCCAGGTAACTGTTTGAGAAGGATACGAAGAACTGTTTTGTCTTCCTGTGTTCCTTCGTCCTAGTGAATCACTGCCCTTCTTGCGTCTAGAGTGTGGAGCGCCCTCTCAGCGCTTGTCGTGGGGTTCTGGCAGAAGCTCGGAATCTGAATGCTCCGATTCATGTGGAACCTTGACACCACCTTTGGCATGAAGTGCGGGTCTGTTCTCATCACGACCCTGTCACTGTGTATCTGGATGTAGGGTTCCTGCAGTGTTAGTGCCTGTAGTTCGCTCACCCTACGTAGCGAGGTGATTGCTACCAGAAAGACCGTTTTCATTGTCAGCATTTGCAGTGATGCCTTGTGTATGTGTTTGAAAGGTGCTTTCATGAGCTCTGTCAGTACCACATTCAGGTTCCAAGCCGGCAGTGGCATCATTTTTGGTGGCGCTATTCTCTTAGCCCCTTCCAGAAATCTTTTTACTACTTGAGATGTAAAGAAGCTTCTCCCTGTTTCTCCTCTTGTGTATGCCACAATCGCTGCCAGGTGTACCCTCAGCGAGGATGAGCTTAGCTTGGCTCTTATTAGGTGCGTGAGGTATCTTTGCACCGTTGATTCCTTGGTCAGCTTTCTCTGGAGTTTTTTCTTGCAGCAGCATTGATTGAATCTTTTCCATTTTCCCTATAGCACTTGCGTGTGGTGGGCCTTCTTGCCTCCTGCAACATCCGCAGGGTGCACTCTGGTAGTTTTAGATGTGCGAACACTAAGTCCCCAGGAGCCAAGCTGAGGCTGAGGTTCTCCGGCTCTGGGTGTAGAAGTTCTCCGTTTTCCATGGAGATAAGGTCTCTTCTTTTTGAGAACTTGTGGGGTGGGCCCTGCGCCATCCCCCTTATCTGTGCGTACACGGTATGCCTGGCCCATTTTGGTGCCACCAGGATAGGCGTCATGTTGCTCGTCATGTTGCTCGTCATGCATTTGTTGAGAACCCTGGGGATCAGTGGTATCAGGAGGAGGGGGGGCGGGGGGGGGAGAAGCATAGGCAAATGTTTTTGACCAGCTTATCCATAGGGCATTCCCCTGGGATAGTGGCTCTGGTTGTCTGGATGCAAAGTACTGGCATTTAGCATTCTGGCATGTTGCAAACAGGTCTATTGTCGGAGTGTCCCACCTCCTGAATAGTCTTTCTAATAATAATAATAATAATAATAATAATAATAATAATAATAATAATAATAATAATAATAATAATAATAATAATAATAATAATAATAATAATAATAATAATAATAATAATAATAATGCCATTTCTAAAGCGCCTACTGTACTAAAAATAGTGTGTCCCCGCGCTAGAATACTGCTATATCTCAAGAGACAAGAGGAGGGGAGAACGAAACAAGGGTCAGAGGGAGGAGAGAGAATTAGATGACTGGAAACAGAGGAGTTAAGTTTGGCCCGGAATCTAGTTTCTGAAGGTTCCATTCAAAGATCGAGTGGTAGTTCATTCCAGTGTTTAGGGGCCAGGTATCTGAAAGAACGGCCACCCATCTTGGCTCTGCGGGTACGGGGGAGTTTAAACAGCATAGCTACGCCCGACCTCAGGTTTCTGGTGGGGCAGTGAATTGAGAGGAGTTTTTGCAAATATCCTGGGACTTTGCACTGGGCGATGCGATGCGTAATGCAGAAGGAATTAAATTTAATGCGTTTGACCGGAAGCCAGTGAAGCTTCGCTAGAGCATTCTTCCCAGATGCTCTACGAGGCAGGTTGAGTACCAGGCGGGCCTGCAGCGTTTTGCACGCACTGCAGTTGGTGTAGGCCTTTTTTACTTAGACCTAGGAGTAGGACATTGCCGTAGTCAAGATGGGGTGTGACTAGGGCATGGACAAGTGTCTTTCTGGCGTTGATGGGGAGAAGGTCAAGGACTTTACAGAGGGTTTTTAGTGTGCTAAAGCACCTGCCCGTGACTTTATTGACCTGAGACCTGAAAGAGAGATCAGAGTCGAGCATTACTCCAAGATTTCTGACAGAGTCCGCAGGAGAAGGAAAATTGCCCAGTTCCGTCGGCCGCCACATGTGCGACCAGGCAGAGGGGGATTTACCAACAACTAAAAGTTCAGTTTTTTCACCATTCAGGCGTAGACAGTTGGTTATTCATCCATAATGCCACTGATGACAAGCATTTGGAAAAGTTAATGGCATCTTCCGTATGGTCGAGCGACAGCTTGATCATCAGTTGGGTGTCGTCAGCATAAGTGACAATATCCACCCTGAAAGCTTCAGCTATATGAGCCAGGGGTTCCATATAAAGGTTGAACAGGGTAGGGCTTAAGCTGGAGCCCTGTGGAACCCCATGGCTCAGCTTCCGGGGGGGTGGGTGGGGGGGGGGGGGGGGGGGGGGAGGGGGAAGGCGAGGAGGATTTGAAAGGATTTGAAATTTGTTTCCTGTATGTTGAGTTCCCACTCGTGGGATGCTGAAGTCTGCCTGCTGAGCCAATCCGCTTCTACATTGTCCTTCCCAAGCAGGTGTATGGCTAGCAGGTCTATTTTGAGTGGTATTGCCCATCTCCAGATTTCCTGTGCCAAGCTTGACAGAGGGATGATTGAGTTCCCCCCTGCTTGTTGATGTAAAACATTGTTGTGGTGTTGTCTGTTTGTATCAGCACCTTTTGGTTGTACAGTTGTTTCTGAAAGGCCTTGAGGGCAAGCAACACTGTTTTCAGCTCTAGGTAATTGATGTGTCTGACCGCATCCGCTGGGCTCCACAGACCCCTCACTGAGCCTGTTCATGTGTGCGCCCCATCCCTTCTGGGATGCATCTGTGGTGATGGTGACTGTTGGGTCCGGTGGCGTTAGAGGCTACCCTATTGTTATCCTCTCTTTGGTCCACCACTTTATTTCTTCCTGCACCTTGTGCGTTACAACCACTAGATCCTCCCAACTTCCTGTAGCTTGTGACCATTGCTGTTGCAGCCACTCCTGGAGTGGTCTCATTTGTAGGCGTACATTGGGGACCAGGTGTATGCATGACGCCATCATTCCCAAGATCTTGCTCACTGTCCTCACTGTCAGAGCTCGCCCCTTCTGGTAGTGACGTCTCTCCCTCAGCAGGCTGAGTGTCCTCTTTTCGCTGGGTAACACCCTGCATTGGACGGTGTTGATTTGAGCTCCCAGGAAGATCTTCACTTGCTCTGGTTCCATTGAACATTTTCCCCAATGTATGAAGAACTCCAGGCTTGTTAGCATTCTTGTGACTTGCTTTGCATGAACCTTGCATGTCCTGTAAGAGCTTGCCTTTATGAGCCAGTCGTCGAGGTAGGGGTACACGTGTATACCCTCTCTTCGCAAATGCGCGGCCACTGCTGCAAGGCATTTGGTGAATACCCTTGGTGCGGACTTTAGACCGAATGCGAGGGTTGTGAATTGGTAGTGGTCCTTGTTTACTGTGAATCTTAGCATGTGCTTGTGCTGCCTGTTCATGGGGATGTGCAGGTATGCATCTTTGAGGTCTACGGTGGACAAGAAGTCCCCGGCCTTTATCTGTGGAATGACCTCTTGTAGGCACGTCATCTTGAATTTTTTAGTCTTTACATACTTGTTTAGGAACCGTAGATCAAGGATGGGTCTTAGGCTTTCGTCCACTTTTGGCACCAGGAAGTAGTTTGAGTACACTCCCCTGTTCCGTTCTTTGAATGGGACCGGTTCGATGGCGTCTTTGAGGAGTTCTTGAGCTTCCTCTTGGAGCAATTGCAGCTCTCTTCCAGAGTGCTCTCTTTTCGTTGGCTTTCTGTTTGGTGGTCTCTTTTCCAACTCTATGCAGTATTCGAACTGTATGATGTTGAGTATCCACTTGTAGGCTGTTATTTTCCTCCACTCTTGGAGGAAAAATCTCAGCCTGCCTCCTACTGGTGTTGCATGTTCTTTTGTGACTTGTCCGTGTAGCCCTCTCCTCTTTGCTTTTCCGTTCTCTTCCCTCGGAGGGTTTGAGTGGGGAACACATTTTCCTGTGTGAAGTCACTTAGAGGGGGGTTGTTCACCGCCTCTCCTTATCTGGCCCCGTCCGTTTCCTCTCCTGCGAAAGGATTGGCCCCTGTTCTGGTAGTTCCAGTTCTGTCTCTGCTGGCCCTGGTGACTTTGGTTGTCACTCTGTTTACCCTGGTGGAACACCTGGTGTGGTTGCCCTTGCTGGTTTCCACCCCTTCCGTTCGGCCTCTGCATAGGAGTGCCTCTTCTCATCCCCCTGAATTGCAGGGCCCCCATGGACCTTGCCGTCTCGTTGTCTTTCTTCAGTTGGGTGAGTTTCTCATCAACTGGGGCTCCGAACAGTGTTTCTCCATTGAAAGGGGTGTTCAGGATGTTGTTTTGAACCTCCGTCTTGAAGCCTGAGATCCTGAGCCAGGCTTGCCTTCTCTGATTCCTATAGCCATCCTGGATGTTTATGCCCCGTCCAAGGCTGTCTTCAGGCACGAGTTTGCGATGCTTTTCCCCTCTTCCACGAGGTGAGCGGCTCTCTGCTGGTGTTCCTCTGGGAGGTGCTTGAGCAATTGGTTCATCTCGCCCCAATGCTGGTACTGGTGCCTGTTGAGAAGGGCGTTGGAGTTTGCCATCCTCCAGTGCATTGCTGCGTTTCTCTCAATTTTTCTGCCTGTTAGGTCCATCCTCCTGCTTTCCTTGTCAGGTGGTGGCCCCGATGTTGTTGGGACGTTGGCCCTTCTTCTGGCCGTTGCGGCTATAATTGAGTCTGCTGAAACTGTCCCCTGGATGTAAGGGGGGTCCTGGGAGGAGAACTTGTACTTTTTCTCCGTCCTTGGCGTGACTGACCTGCAGGTAGCTGGTTCTCTGAACGCCGCTTTCCCATGTGCCATGATACTCTTCAGCATGGGTAGGAAGTGGCTTTTAGTCTGTGCAGGGAGCAAGGTTTCCAGCAAGAAATCTGCCTTCACTTTCTCCTCCTTCTATTTGACTCCATAAGCTGCTGCAGCCTTCTTGATGACCTCATAGTAGGCCCCAATGTCGTCTGGCTGCGAAGGCCTCGAGGGGTATGTCTCCACAGCCTCCTCTGGGTTTTCGGCCTCGATGTCCTGCCAATCCTGGTCCTGAGTCGTCGAGGATCCCGAGTCGTAGCTCGAACGCAGGTCCCCATAATCACCCTCTGTGTAATAGAGGTCCTCCTCTTCTATCTGCTCCGAGGGCTCCAGAGTTTGGCAGCTCTTTAGTGTCGAACTCCTCATGTTCTTCTATGTCTTCGAGGACCGTCATGGGCTTCGAAGGGATCCTGTAACTTTTAATTTTGTCTTCGAAGTCCCTCTTCCTCTGGATGAGGTTTTCCACCTCTGCCTCGAGCCTTCTTTTCTTTCTCTCCATCTGTGCAGCCTGCTCGGCGTCTAGCGTTTCGGCCGCCCTCTTAGACGGCCCTGTCGACATCGAAGCGGCTCTCGGCTCTTTCTCCTTCGAAGTAGAGTATCCCTTTTCGGGAGCTTGCTTCGACGACCTTTGCTTTTCGCTGGTCTTTGCCGTCTGGGAGTCCTTCTGGAAGGATCCGCTGGGCTGTTTTTCGGGGACCGCAGCTTCGGTCGAAGATTTCGACACCGGTGCTCCCTTCGAGGTTCTAGACTGATTTTCGAGAGTCACCCTCAGGTTTTTGAGGCCCTGTCGGGGGTTTCGGGGTCGTAGACTCTCCTACCTTGTCTAACGACTTCTTATTGGTCTCTGCGACCGTGGAGACATCTGGACTTTCGGCGATGTTGTCCTAGTCGTCAGTGGAGAGGCCCAGGTTGTACAGCGACGGGGCCTTGCCCTTGCCTTGCATTGTGTGGTGAGCTATCCTCTGTTTTTCCTGAATCCTCAGCGTCTTCGTCATGAAGACTGAGCAGGCGTTGCAGTCCTTGCTCCAGTGGTCGATAGGCAGACAGAGGTTGCAGACCGGGTGCTTGTCTCTCTGCGCGTACTTGTGGTGGCAATTACGGCAGAATGTAAATGGTGTGTTGCACATTACAGCGCTCAGGGGTCCCCCTGTGTGCGCATTCTCCGTCGGACGTCAAAGATCTCGAGGTTCCTCTCCTTCGTCGACCCGGCTCCGATCTACTTCTCCTGGTCTTCGAGTTTTTTCCTGAAGAAATTTGCGTATTTTTCTCCTCCAAAACTTCTGGAGCTCCATGCGACGATCCAGAGCCAACGGCGGAAAAAAGAATCTGAAGATGGCGCCCAAGGGTGGGAGCTTCCACCGGAAGCATTCCGACTTCACCAAAGGTACACCAAATGGTGGGACTTCGACGCCCACCTGGGCTACGAAAAAAAAAAGAAAAAAAAAAAAAGACTACGATTCCGGACCCAACCACCAGATTGTGGAATATGCACAGCATAGTGAATCCAGAAAGATTGACGCTGCAAAACGGTTTCTTTCAGATTGGGATTTCTACAGCAGATGCCAAACAATTAAGCTGCACTTTAAAATGCCTATCTTGGACTAAGAGGACAGTAATACACAGCAATTTGGCAAACAGAGCAATCAGGGTAAAAACTATTAGCAATTCTGCATTAAAACTAATGAAATGAGTACTAAAATAAAGTTGCATTGTCAGAGCTTTCTTGGAAACTATAGTTTAAATTAAATCCACTAAAATGAATGAGATGGGTATTAAATTGCAATAACTTAATTTATACATTTCTATTCAATATTTCTATTTAACTATCCAGACAAACATATCAGTAACAAATCCCACACTGTACAAGCTCTTACGCAAATTAACAAGCTCAAATAAGTGACTCGTTCCCACAGTTCACAGGACCAAAGTGTCACAGAACAGGTATTATGCATTTTCACAATAAGGAATTCAAACAAGGTATTGTGTCAATGCATTTAACAAACCAATGGAGTTAATTTATGCAGCAAAACGACTTGAATGCCAGTTAAACTGACCCTTAAGACAAATATGCACTAACAGTTTCAAACTAAACCTACCAAGTATTCCTCCATCATTTCCTTCGCCAAAGTTGTCATCTTTGTATGGGTCTGTAAATTCGAGGTTGTTACTTTTCTCATTAATATGGCTGGTGCTCTGCTCTGGCTCCAACAGGAGGTTAGATGCGCTGGTGCTTACCAACATGTCATCTTCAAAGGCACCGTCTTCGCGCATCATCTCCCGATCATCCATGCCAAAATCACCTGCAAACAGAACACATTTAGCTAAGCATCAAGCAATCTAGAGTAGGTAAGGTAGAATGCTACAATGAACTACAAAGGGTGAACCCATCAAGTAGATTAAGACAATATTCAAGTCCTATTGAGGCACAATAAATGGAATTGGAGGGAATTTGTTGGTAAGACCTTTGATAAAACGTAAAACAATAGCTGACTTAAATAAAGACGACTGGTCTGGCAAACAAAGGAATGCCGACAAGGCCCATAAATATCCTTTCAGTCGCCACAGCAAAACCCTGCTGGGCCAAAGAAAGAGCAAACTGGAGTATGTTTGACAAACTAGCTTTCATGGGGTCAATAGATCTCTCCACACCAGGAAACAAATTTTGACAACTTATAGGAATAGATAGACTTGGTGGATAGACGCCTGGCCGAAAGAATTACGTCCACAACATCAGGCAGGAGAGAAAAAGAATACAGGTTGCCCCGTTCAATCTGCAGGCATGAAGGTGTAAGGTCTGGAGGTGGGGGTTTAGAACCTACACCTCCATTTGAGAGAGGAGATCTGCCCTGAGAGGGAGACGGAGCGGCGGGCACGAGGAGAGGTGGAGAAGATCCGTGTACCAGACCCTTCTTGGCCAATCCGGGGCCATCAATATGACTTGGACCCAGTCTTGGCGAATCTTCCTCAGAACCCGAGGAATCAAGGGTATGGGAGGAAACGCGTAAAGGAGTTGTGAACCCCCAACTCAACTGAAACGCGTCCCCCAAAGCTCCCTGCGACGGATACTGGAGACTGCAGAATGAGGGGCAGTGAGCGTACTCGTGAATGGAGAACAGGTCCACCCGAGGAGTCGCCCACGTCTGGAAGACGTGTCGAACCACCTCTGGGTGAAGACTCCACTCGTGGTCGGCTGAGAGCTGCCGACAGACTGTCTGCGCGAACGTTAAGAACTACTGCCAGATGATTTGCCATTAGACAAATCTGGTGGTCCTGAACCCAGGACCAGAGACGCAGAGCTTCTCTGCCGAGAAGATGAGACCCCACTCCTCCCTGCTTGTTGACATACCACATTGCGGTCGTGTTGTCCGTCAGGACCTGAACCGACTGACCGCGAAGGGAAGGGAGGAAGGCCTTGAGTGCTAAACTAATCGCCCTCAATTCCAAAAGGTTTAAGTGAAGCAACCTTTACTCTGGAAACCAAAGACCCTGGATTTCCAGATCCCCCAGATGAGCACCCCACCCTAGAGTGGAGGCATCCGTTATCACTCTGGCAACCGATGGAGGCAGATGAAAGGGCTTTCCTTGAGACAGATTGCCCTCCACGCTCCACCAAGACAGATCCGCTGCAGTTTCTCTGGAGATCCTCAGACTCCCTGAGATCTCCGTTGTGCTGATCCCACTGCCTGCGGAGGCACTGCAGTAGCGCCCTCATGTGCCAGCGTGCATGGTTGACCAGCAGAATACAGGAAGCAAACAGACCGAGCAGTCGAAGGACCTTTAGGGCTGGAACGACCGCTCCATTGTAAAACAAAGGAATCATTTCCTGAATGTCGAGAATCCTTTGAGGTGGAGGGAATGCTCGACAAACAGTAGTGTCCAGTACTGCCCCTATAAACACGTTGCGCTGTGAGGGCACCAGGTGAGACTTGGGTACATTTATCGTAAAACCCAACCTGTACAACAACTGAGTTGTCTCCTGCAAATGATGGAGCACCTTCTCTGGAGACTGCTTTGATCAGCCAGTCGTCCAGATAGGGGAGTACCGGAATCCCCGACCTCCTGAGATGGGCTGCCACCACTGCCATCACCTTGGTGACGACTCGAGGTGCAGTAGTAATTCCAAACGGAAGGACGGCAAACTGATAATGTTGTGACCCCACCGTGAAACAGAGATACTTCCTGTGCGACTCCAGGGTCGGGATATGAAAATACACGTCCTGTAAGTCGAGGGACACCATCCAGTCTTCTTCCAGCAACGCCTGAAGAACCTGCGCAAGGGTAAGGATCTTGAACTTCTCTTGTTTCAGATAAAGATTCAAGATCCTGAGATCCAGGATTGGGCAAAGCCTGCCATCCTTCTTGGGAATCAGGAAATACCAGGAGTAGCATCCCGGACCCCTTTCCTGCTCTGGAACCACCTCTATCGCGCCTTTCTTTAACAAGGTCAGAACCTCCTCCTGAAGGAGACGGAGATGTTCCTCTGAGCAAGCCCCTTGACAAGGAGGGTAAGTTGGAGGGAATTCCCTGAAGGGAAGAGCATACCCATTTGCCACAAGATTGAGAACCCATTGGTCTGTAGTGACTAATTCCCAATCCTGCAGAAAATGGGTAAGCCGACCTACCACAGGACCAACATGACTGGGAATGGGGAATCTAGGGCTGCTTTGCTGCGGCGATAGGAGGAGAGGAAGAGGAGGAGGGTTGACAACCCCGTGGACGACCTCTGTTTCTTCCTCTAAGATTTACACAGCCTATTTTGTTGCTGCTGCTGTTGCCGACGAGGCTGCCCTTGCTAACGAAAGGATGACTTTCCGAATCCTCTGTACCTACGAAAGGATACTCTGGGCTGGGACTGCAAGCCAAGTGATCTTGCTGTGGCCTTACTATCTTTAAATCTTTCAAGTGCGGCATCAGCCTTCTTACCAAACAGACCTGTACCATCAAATGGTAAGTCCAACAAAGTAGCCTGCACATCTTGGGAAAAGTCTGAAGACTTCAACCAAGCCCCCCCCCCCCCCCCCCCCCTTCTCGTTTCTACTGCAGAGGCCATAATTCTTGCTACAGAGTCAGCTGTATCCAGGCCACTTTGAATGAGCTGGCGCTCAGCAGCCTGTGTATCATCCAAAACCTCCTGAAAGTTCTTCCTGTCTTCATCAGACAGTTTTGGCAGCAACTGTGTAGAGGAATCCATCCAGGCATTGATATACCTTCCCATCATGCAAGTTGCATTTGATGACTTCAGTGCCATACTCGCTGAAGAGAACACCTTCTTAGCAGACTGATCAATCTTTTTTGACTCCTTGTCAGCTGGAACCTGCGGGAAAGCTCCTGAAAACTTCTTTGAACAAGCCGCCCGAACCACAAGGCTCTCAGGTGATGGGGGAGCTGACAAAAATTCTGGATCCTCCGGTGCCACTCTATATCTCCGTGCCACAGACCTAGAGACTGCAGGGGCAGACAAAGGCTTTTTCCAAACTTCCAACGCAGGTTCCAGAATAGCCTCATTAAACGGTAACAAAGGCTCAGTCACAGAAGATGGAGAATGCAACACTTCAGTCAATAGATTAGACCTAAATTCAGTTGTAGGCAAATTAATGTCCAATAATTCAGCAGCTTTTCTCACAACTGTGTGATATGGGACTACCTCCTTTGAAGGAGCATCTGAATCAGGAGAACAGCCCCACTCAGGGAAGACATCAAGACCACTTGCATCTCTTAATTCCGCAAAATAGTCCTCAGATTCAGGAAGTACATCTTCCTCGAAGTCCTTCTGATAGCATGCCTCTTCCACAACTCTCTGGGCCTCCCTCCTGGAGCAGATTCTCAGGACTGGAGTCGATGGATCCACAACAGACTTCATCGGATTCGGGACCGGCGCCGAACGCGGATCCGACGGCGCCTGAGATTCTAGATACGGCATCGGAGATTCTAGATACGGCATCGGAGATTCTAGATACGGCATCGGAGATTCTAGGTATGGCGCCGGAAAATTCCAGGACGGCGTCGCTGGAAGAAAGGGCATAAATGGAGCCTGGGCATATGCCTGAGGGACACCCAAATTGAAGGCAAAAGGACCCATGGTGCCCGCAGGCGACCGAGAGGGGTACATGGCCCTTGCAAAGACACCATACATAGCGTTCAGATAGTGTGTTGGGTCTTGGCCTGGAGCCAGGAAAGGGGGATTAACTCCCGGCCCCGGCTCTGAAGCCGGTGTACCTGGAGTCGGGCCCGTCGGCGCCGACAAAGGAACCTCTTCAGGCTGCTCCTGGTCTTCTTGCTCTGGCTCGGCTTCACCCGGATCCGAAGAATGGACAGAATCCGATGGCGCCGGCGTCTGTGATAGAGAGATTTCGACTTCAGGAGACACTTCCTTCTCTGGCGAGACCGGTTTTGAATGTGAAGGATCGACCTCAATACTGCGACATCGAGGAGAAGACTACTTCGGCGCCGGCTCCTTATCAGAATGACGCCTCAAAGAGTGCTTCTTTCTCTTATGTCTCTTCAACTTCGAATGTCCCGACGCCGACTTTGAACCCGACCTGGATTCGGAACGAGATCTAGACCTCAACCTTCTTTTACTCTCCTTCTTATTCTTCACTTTGGCGATAAATAACTTAGCTTCCCTTTCCTTCAATGCCTTAGAGGTCATCTTCCTGCAACACGCACACCCATCGACGTAGTGATCGGAAGACAAGCACCATAAACCGTCCTCGTGCGGGTCAGTGATGGACATCTACTTCCCGCACTCCCTGCAGGGCTTGAAACCAGATTTTCTTCCAGACATCTCCGAAAGGAAACGAGAACAGACAAGAACTACAATAAAAATGTTACTACGGAAAGTCCCAAGAAACTGTTGGCGTCGACGGCGCGGAAAAAAGGGAACTAACTTCATCACGCCGACGAGGCACTATTATGGACCCAGTGACGTCAGCGGGGTCGCGAGCGGAGTCGTACCCTCTGTGACGTCGTCCATGACCTCGCCGGCGTGGAGAGCTACAAAAGTTTCCGATTGGCTGCTGTGCCAGGTGAGGAATCCACTGGCAGATGTATCTATCAGAATAACTGGACGCGAAGTTTTGGCATTCTGCGTGGGGGTGTGTGGCGAACAGATCTAATTCTGGGTAGCCCCACATTTGGAAGAATGGGAGGAAAACTGGAGGATGTAGTTCCCATTCGTGAATTTGTTGTCTGAGAAGACTGAGCAAATCTGCGATTTGGTGGTTTACTCCTGGGAGGTGTTCCGCAAGGAGATAAATCCTTTGAGGTATGGCCCATCTCCAGATGCTTTGAGCTAGTTGTGAAAGCAGTAGTGTCCCCACCCCCCCTATTTTTGTATGTAGTATATTGCTGCCATGTTGTCTGTACGAACTAGGACAGCTTTGCCTACTAGATGCAGGCTTTCAATGTTAGAAAGATAGCCAAAAGCCCCAGATTGTTTATGTGGAGTTGTTTTTGTTGTGGAGTCCACATGCCCTGAATGGTATGTTTTTGAAGGTGCGCTCCCCAACCAATGAGCGATGTGTCTGCTGTTCGCACTAACTGTGGAACCGGGTTGATTAATGGCCGCCCCTTGGAAAGGTTTTGAATAAACCCTCATGCTGGTAGTGTGCGTGGCTGAAATTGGGATGTCAGGGTTTGCATGCTGCATATCCTGACTGGGGTGGGTTATGCTAGAGCTTTGCAAGTGTCTATTGTGGCTTGAGAGTTGAAGGGCTGGAGATTAGACTTTTGTGAGGTTTACTGTGAACCCCAAGTTGTGAAGCAGCTGAACTGTTTTGTGAGTGTGGTGTATGCAGCTTTGTTGCGACTTGGCTTTTATTAGCCAGTAGTCCAGGTAAGGGAAGACATGAATCTGTTGTCGTCTTAAGTGTACTGCAACTGCCGTCAGATACTTGGTGAAGAACCTGGGTGTAGCTACCCGGAAAGGGAGAAGTTTGAATTGGTAATGTTTTCAGTCCACCACGAACCAGAGGTATTTTCTGTGGGCTGGGTGAATGGGAATATGGAAGTAGGCGTCCTTTAAATCCAGAGTGGCCAGAAAGTCGCCTTTCTGAAGTAATGGGAGCACCTGTTGGAGTGTGACCATGGGAAAGTGATCTGATTGAATGTATAGGCTTAACTGTCTGAGGTCCAATATGGGCCTGAGAGCCGTCCTTTGGAACCAAAAAGTAGAGGGAGTACACTCCTGTCCCTTGGTGCCGTAATGAGACTGGTTCTATTGCATGTTTTTGTAGGAGAGAGAGAACTTCTTGCTTTAAGAGTGTGAGATGTTATGGTGACATTACACGTTCTCTTGGAAGAATAGTTGGGGGGAGTTTTGGTAAGTACCCAGCAGTATCCATACTGGATAATTTTTAATACCCACTTGTCTGAGGTGATTGAATGCCAGTCAGGTAGGAACTGTGATAGATGCCCCGACAGGAGTGGGATGATCAGGGATGGCAGGGGAAGTGCAGATGGAGTTACCCCTGCCTTTTCGACTTATTTCCTGTGTAACCTCCTCGAAAATAGCCTCTGGAGGAGCTAGATTGGTTCTTTCCTTTAGAAGAGGTATTTTCAAATGACAGTGGTTTGAGCCACCCCTGTAAAAGGAGCGACAAAAGGAACCCTTGCTAGAAGGTAATTGTATGGCACCCATGGATTTTGCAGTTTCAGTGTCTTTCTTAATTTTTTCTAGTGAAGTATCTACTGTTGGTCTGAAAAGATGCTCTTTATCAAAGGGCTGATTAAGTATGGAGGATTGTACCTCCTGCTTGAATCCAGAGATTCAAAGCCAGGAGTGTCTCCTTAGCAGTAAGCTAGTGTTTATAGCACAAGAAGCTGTGTCCGCTGCATCTAGGGCGTATTTTATAGAAGTGTTGGTGATGAGCTCCCCTTCCTGAATGAGGTCGTTCGCTTAAGTTTCATACTCCTCTGGCAAATTTTGCATGAGTTTTTCCAACCTTCATAGTGTGTTCTGTAGTAGCGTGCTAATAAAGCCTGAGCATTGGCAATACGCCAATATTTAGCAGTTAGAGAAGCTACTCTTGCCAGAGGCATCAATGAGTTTGGACTCGTTATCAGGAGGATGGGTGTTGCCTGCACTTTGAGAGTTAACTCTTTTGTGGGTGTTAGAAACAACAAGAGTCTAAAGGTAACTGATCTCATATATATACAATGTCTGTAGGAGCGGTATTTTTAAATCAACCCTAGGTGTCAGTATCCTGGCTCTAACTGGGTCTTTGAATACTTCATCAGTATGTTTTAACATGCCCTCAAGCATGGGTAAAGTGACAGTAGTCCTTTGAGAGAGTGAACGTTTCCACAAGGAAATCCTCTTCTAGAGGGTCTGTATGTAGTTCCACCCTGTGATATTGAGCAGCCCTGTTAAGTTGTGTAAAGCCAATGTTGTAATCAGGTGGAGGTCTGGAGGGATACAGATAAGGGTCATTAGAGTGATCTGCATCCTTCTCATAATCATCCCAGGGGTCAGTGTCATGTGGTATGCCTGGATACCATGGGGGATGATAAGCATCTTCATTGCCATCCCCACCCCCAAAATCATCATCCTCCGAGTACGGTGACATTAGAGGTGGTGAATTTGATGTTGCAATGTTGGAATTGGAAGGGGAGAGGGAGGTTTGCAAGGGGGAGAAGGGTTAGTACCTATATCTCGTTTTTTCTTTAGAGGTATAGGGGCACCTTCTTGGAGGTCTAATTTCCGTTTTATTGGAAGAGTAGCCAAAAGGTGTCCAGTTTTTGGATCAATACGAAGTCTCTTGTTTTGGATCCAAAGGAGTATCTGTGAGAAGTTGGCCTGATATATAATGTTCACTATTCTAGTGAGCACTTTGTATCAGTCCAAACAACCCTTATTGATGATTGGTTGTAAGTCAACCTTATAGACCAGCTATCCTAGTAGCATGGATACGAGCAGTCTTCGGGCTAAACTCTAGAGGGCGTGTTAAGCCAGCTGTTATACCATCACATATACCCCTTGAACACCAAGTGAAAGGACACCACACAAGTGTTATGAAAATAAACAGTGTATTTATTTAGATCACAACAGCCCTGTACTCTTTATGAGGACAGGGTACTAAGCACACAACAAAACTCTTACGAAAATACTTTAAGTTGCACAATTTACACAAATGCCTGAGGGGCACGAAAAACCATATACTCTAAAAGTGGAATGCGAAATTACTAGCAGGTAAGTACTGTACTAATAGGCTTTGGAATCGCTAGGACTGGACTACTGAACCTTCAGATTACTAGCAGGAGGCCTAGGGGACTCGGGTGCAGAGTGTGCACTCTCACGCGGGATGCGGGACAAAGTCTATGGATGCTAGAATTTACAAAGTTAGTGATATCGGACGAATCCGACTAGGTAGAGCTGAAACGAAAAGGGATCTGGGCCCTTGGATAGTGAGGCTATGCTGGGGCACCGAAATGCCGAAGTTACCTAGCCCAGCGGCTGCATAGGTCTGGAAAGACGTCGGGAATCCTCGTTGCAGTCTATGGAGCCTGAAAGAAGTTGCTGGCAGGCGACCAGTGAAGAGATTCGGATGGATCCAAGCCTGGATCGGAGATGGAAGACACCTGTAAGCAGAGGGGACCAAGTTCTGAATCACTAGCCAGTGATTAGATGGGCACCAGGATGGCACCGGGTGGAGTCACCTCGACCAGGTGAGTGGGCGACGCTGGGCTCTGCAGTCTCACGGACCAGGAGGCGCAGTCTATGGAGCCTGAAAGAAGTTGCTGGCAGGCGACCAGTGAAGAGATTCGGATGGATCCAAGCCTGGATCGGAGATGGAAGACACCCGTAAGCAGAGGGGACCAAGTTCTGAATCACTAGCCAGTGATTAGATGGGCACCAGGATGGCACCGGATGGAGTCACCTCGACCAGGTGAGTGGGCTACGCTGGGCTCTGCAGTCTCACGGACCAGGAGGCGTTGTCGGCGACCAGGATGGTGGTGCGAGCTGTCCCACGATGGTTGCTGCTGTCGACGTCGCTGGACCCAGGATTGGGGCAACAAGTCTTGGCAAATTCAAGCCCACGCGGTGGACTCAAAATGGCGTCTGGATTGGACCAGGAGGGTCCGGGGTGCTCCTCTTTTGGAGGGGAGCAAGGGCCAGTCTGGAGCAACCAGATCAGCGGTGTTGATGTCGTCGGTCGTCGTCGGGAAGGCCACAAGCCAGCGGGCTAGTAGCCAGACAACGCGGTGAGCAGCAAAAAGCAGAAGGGCCCCACGCAGATCTGGTGGATGCTGGAGGGCTGAACTTCGGTGCTGGAGCTGCTCAGGGTTGGGGCTTCTCGGACCCCAAAGCACTCACTCGAGGATCCCTCGGCGGTCGTGCTGGGCAAGAGTCGTGCAGTCTTGAAGATGGCCGGTCCCTCGAGGTCTCGTCGCACCCACGGATCTCAGCTGGGCTGACGATGTGGGTAGAGGTCAGAGGTGCCAGGGAAGCCGGGTCTCGTCGTGCTGGTCAGTCGGATTCCGGAGGAAGGACGTGCAGCAAACCGCAGTGTTCTTGGATGGTGCCTGCGGGTGCAGGGTGACTACTCCTTAGCCACAAGGGAGAAATCTTGAGAAGAAGTCGAGAGTCCCTTTCGTAGAAAGTAGCTTCAGGATTCAAAGATGATCTAATTTGGAAGGGGGCCCGCTCCTATCTTTATACTAGGAAAAGGGGCTGGCACGGCACTAGGTCCTGCCCATGGGTGGGACCAGGAAGGGGGGTGGTTACACCCCTCTCCCATGCTGTACTTTCCCCAGCTCAGGGGCTGGTGTGCCCCTGGAACTGGTTCTAGCCGGCAGATGCAGTCACCTTTCTCTAAAGCCCTGCCTACCCAGGATACACAAAACCCTGTCTGGGATGGTGCTAGCACCGCCCCTGACCGAAAACCCTTTGTCCAAGCTCCCCTCGCTGGAAGGAATCCCTGCTGCAGGGGGTCAGACTTGTGTCTGTGGTGGCAGCATCCATTTTGTGATGCTGAGGCTCGAGTTAACTTTAACCGGGGTTCACAGTTACATACATGTCGTGTCCCTCTAGAAGGGTGGAATGCTAACCCCGTCGCCAGAACTGGCGAGGGGTTAGTATTCCAATTCGTATGACACCTTACTCGACATGTTTTGATAAAGCGATACCAAAGATAGCATATAACCGCGAGGATTATAATGCACTTAAGAGTATATGGTACGCGTTATCATGGAACAGCTATTAGGACTTGGTTCCGCAAGCTGCAAACGGGCTCAGCTCATGCCAGAGCACCATCTCACACGATTCCAAGCACTCTGCCTTCAGGATTGTCAAGGCCTGCCATAGGAGTGACTGATAGGAATCTGTGTGTCCATTTTAGGGTTAGATATAGGTATACTATATCTAAAGCAAAGGGTGATTACACCACCTTGCCCCAGCTGTCGTGCAGCCAGTTGTGTCAGATTTAGATGGCCAGCCAGGGGTGGCATAATGGATTGGTGTCAGTACAACGCGGATTTTTACAACGCATTCCGTTACAACGGAATTTTTACAACGCAGGATCCATTACATCGGATACCATTACAACGCATGGCATTACATAGCAGATGCTATTACAACGCATGGCATTACATCGTAAGTATAGGTAAGTATACCTTTTTTTAAAAAAATGTTAAGTTAATTTAATTAATTTAATTTAATTAATTTAATTAAAATACATTTTAAAATAGATATTATTTTATAAAATTAAATTAATGGCTATTTAATAAATGTAATTTTAATAAAAAATGGAAATAATTTAATTTAATTAAAATAATGAAAATAATTTAATGTACATATTTTTATAATTGAAATTAAATTAAATTAATTGAAATAATTTATTTAATTTAATTAATTTAATTTAAAAATGTAATTAATGTAATAAAATTAATTTAATTTATTAAATATATTATAATTAATTTAAAAATGGTAAATATAATTTAATTATCCCTAAACACAAACCTACCCCTGAACCCTACAATACCCCTGTACCCCAAAACCCAAACCCTGCCCTAAAACCTAAAAACACCCCTGTACCCCAAAACTCAAAACCCTGCCCTAAAACCTAAAAACACCCCTGTACCCCAAAACCCTGCCCTAAAACCTAACACCCCTGTACCCCAAAACCCTGCCCTAAAACCTAAAAACACCACTGTACCCCAAAACCCAAAACCCTGCCCTAAAACCTAAAAACACCCCTGTACCCCAAAACCTGCCCTAAAACCACCCCTGTACCCCAAAACCCAAACCCTGCCCTAAAACCTAAAAACACCCCTGTACCCCAAAACCCAAACCCTGCCCTAAAACCTAAAAACACCCCTGTACCCCAAAACCCTGCCCTAAAACCTATAAACACCCCTATACCCCAAAACCCAAACCCTGCCCTAAAACCTAAAAATACCCAAACACCCCAAAACATATACCTCAGTACCCCAAAACATATACTCCTATACTCATACTTATTAAAAAAATTACTTAAATTAATATATTTAATATATAATATTTAAAAACAAATAAATACTTTTATTTATAATTAATAATAATTAAATCAATTATATAATATTAAATAAAATAAAAAAAATTATATACTTACCAATACTTACGATGTAATGGTATGCGTTGTAATAGCATCTGCTATGTAATGCCATGCGTTGTAATGGCATCCGATGTAATGGATCCTGCGTTGTAATAGCTGCGTTGTAACAGCATTACGACGTAAAAGTTGTGTTGTAAGTGTAACATACCGGCAAATACATGCTGCAGCCCCTGGTAGGCCCTGGGTACACCTATGCCCTGAGTTACAGGGTCTGATAAGGTGGCCCAGTACCAATTGGATATGTACCTAAGGTACAGGGAATCCATTTTACAGAGAGCAGTAGGATGGGGTCCTGATTGGCAGGGTCCCAGGCCAACTAAGTCGGAAAACCAGCAAAACACCAGGCAAAAAGTTGGGGGCAACCATAGTCAGGTATCCACCTTCCTACAGTATCCTCGGATGGAAGTTTCTTGGAAGAAGTATCTGGTCCTCTAGGAGTAGATTCCGGCATCTAAGATTTAGGCTCAGTCTCTTTGGGTGCAGAGTCTGGAGTTTGAATGCTTAGTTTTAGCCGGTTTAGGCTGTGAGGTTTGTTTAGGCTCCGAGCTTTTGGGCACGGAGGGTGTTGGCTCCAAGCTTTTAGGTGTGGGGTGTTTAGGCTCTGACGCTTTAGACTTGGACGGGTTCAGTTCGGAGTTATTTAATTTGGAGGGTTTCGGCTCAGACTTATTTTGGGAGTGTTTCGGCTGAGGATTTCGGTGCAGACGACACGAAAGTGGCACATGTTTCTCCTTCTGTTTCGGTGCCGAATTTGTTAGTTTGGCACCGGAAAGTGGCCGGCTCGAGCCGGAAGGCTTATGTTAAGGTTTCATAGCCGGGCGATCTGAAACTTTCTCTGCGTCGACCGAAGCCCATGGGTGAGGGCGACACCGGAGTGTTATCATTTGATTGAGTGGGAACATGGGAGTCTGTACTCACAGTACGTTGACCGTGCAGGTCTTCCTCGATGTCGGCTTCGGACACAGAGACCAGTTCTTCTTCTTCGGCTTATGCGGCAGGACGGTGGTGTTCTGGGTCTTCGCCGAAGATGTCCGGTACAGAGTTGTAGCCGCGTTGCATCCAGTGGCGTCGAGCCAGACGATCACGGATTGTTTTCTTAGATCGGAATGAAAGACACGCTTCGCAGGATTTTTCTTTGTGTTCAGGGGATAAGCACAGGTTGCAGACCTCGTGCAGGTCAGTGCGTGGGAACTTCGCATGACACACTGGACATAACTTGAACGAAGTCCTTTCCATAGACTTCTGGCGTGGTCTGCATGGGTAGGCCCAAAGGCCTGCCTCGAAGTTCCCGATTGAAGATTTTACATTTTTCAAGATATGCGTAGAATAGGAAACCACGATCGAAGACAATACTGTCAAGGGTAGAGGATTGCACGTCGAAGGGGCTCAAAACAACACCAAACTGGAGCACAGCAATACACATCCGAACCCGATGGCGGAAAAAAACAATCTGGGGATGGAGTCGATGCCCAGACACACTATCACCAAAAGGAGGCGTCACCTGCCTCGTGACTACAAAGACTCTTTAGAAAAAAAACAAAGTGCAAACATCTGGGCCCAACACCAGATGGCGATCTATGCTAAAGCATATGATCTACAGCGCATATGACGCAAACACATAGTTCCTAAAAGTGAGCAGTGGAGGACAGAAGCCAGCCAATAAGATTGCAAAGAGGCTATCCTCCAAGGGATGGACAAACAATATGGAGAAGCTAGGAAAAAGAAAGCCACTGAATAAGAAGCAAGCACAAGAGTGAGAAAGCAAACCATGGTAAGCAAATGGGAGTGTTCTGTAAAGCCTTGTATGTTTTTGGTACAATAGGTCTTTTGTAACCAGACACCTTGTGCTGTCTGATAGGTTCAACCTAAATGATTAAACGTGTGCCTACATTTACGTGGCAGGGTCCCTTTGCCATACAGTAAATGACTGAAATGGGCACTGGCCAAAATTACAAAAATGAAGTCCTGAACTGCAGTTGAGTGTATTCAGCAGAGAAGGAACTAGGTAGGCAACAAGTTTATTTGTACCCATTACTTTTGGTCAATCGGTACAGCGTTGGAATCCTACAATGACTACCCAATAGACGATCCAGTGGGACAACTTGCTGGGCAAATAAGTTCCACAAAACAGCCTGCAGTTTGTAATAAACAATATATACATTTCATGCTTGAATACATGTGATATCTCAGCATAATGTCACCCATACCAACCACTTTTTACATTAATCACTGAACATGGACAGAGTATCTTGCCATCATGACCGAAGTAAAAAAAGGGCATTTGCGAAACACATTAGGTTTGCATGTAAAACAAGCACTAATTGATATCTTGTTCTTTTTGCAAGTAGGCCACAATCTGATCCGATATTGGAACCATACTTGTACAAGTCTCACTAGACCTGCACTCCTATTGCTATAAGCTTCTGACATAAATGACGCTACCATTGCCTGTAGTAATTTTATTTCTGGGGGGTAAGACCAACATATGGTTCAACAATGGACGCTAAAAGACTTCGTACTCTTATGCTAGAAAACCCAGTTTAAAATGATAAAATGTATCCTCTAGATAAGGGGGGGGGGGGGGTTGGGGGGGGGGGGGAACTAGGCTGAAACAAAAATAATCTGACTGGTTACATTTCTCATACCCTAGAATAAAGGATGAAATAGTTCAACAAATTGTGGCTCAGCTGCCCACCAACTTGTTTTGGCAGATGTGCTAATAAGGCAGACATATACCAGGTCTACAGATCTGTCAAAGCCAAAGGATCCATTATGGGTAGGAGAGGACCTCCTGAATGGAAGAAGTAACCATTTAGCCAGTACTTCTAAATATTGCAGACTGACTAAATGTACAAAATACAGAAACCCTCACAACTAAAGAAGACCGCTTTTATCCTGTAGTAAAGCCTACCCCACCTTACTAGAAATCTTTGAAACTCTCTCTCATTGGCTTTACAAGAATATCACAAAATGGACAGATCTGTACTAGATAAACCTTACCTGAACACAGAACGCGCTTTTTAGAGAAAGTCAATGAGAACTGCAAGGTACAACCTATGTAACCTTGTGTAATGTAACTGATGGGTATTTAGAGTGATCCAATGCCGTTGGGCCGGGTTTGCGCTATATAAGAAAAAAAAAATACCCCACACAAAGGCGGAGCACGGTGCATATTACAATTGAATAAATGAAGGTATATGAAGTTTTAAAAAACTGGTAAGTAATGGTTTAGGACATCAGACTTCAAAGTTAAAACCATCTGGACCTATATCAGAATAGAATATTTCTTTCCAAAGGTTTAAAGATGCACGCAGACTTACTTGTTTAAGGTGATTGCTAGGAATACGTTCTAATCAAAAAGCTTTGCATGAATGGACATAAAGGAGGAAGGTGATGAATGAAACAAGTTGAGAAAGAAAACCTGCGACTACACACTATGCTAATTCAGATACCTACAAAACAATCCAAAATGAAACAACGTCGGCCTACAGAGATCAAAAGTGCCTTGATGCATGTTTTCATGGACGAACACCACTTTTTGCATTCAAACTTTAGAGCACATGGCGGAGTCATTTAAGTTTACAGGTTTCAACGATGGCTTGAAGCATAAGCATACATATAGCATATTCCAAAAAAAGAAAAAACGAGTTCAAATGAAATGGCAGAGGCCCAAAAAGTAGCTGAAAGCTTTTTACTATCCTATACTCGTTTTATTCATGAACATAAAATATATATATATATATATATATATATATATATATATATATATATATATTACAGCTACCTTCAAATAGAAACCCATTCTTACTTACCAAAATCATTTTCCTGAAGGATGTTTATATTTGCCACTTCTTCTCTCATGGTTATCTCTTCAACTCTGCTCTGGTTTAAGCTGAACTGCTGTGCCACATCAATGTCACTAAAATAATACAAAAATAATATGAAATATTGGCAATTGAGAGTTGAAATGGATAAGGTTTAATACCTAGAGACTAAAGTTCATACGTGCCTGTAAAATTCCTAATGCATTTATTACCCAATTACAAATTTCATCGAAGGCCTTCCAACAACTTTCTAAATATGACTTCGCCAAATACTCAACACAAAACACATTTAATGCCTACAAAGTGGCATACACATAAAAAAAGAATAGAGAAAACCCAACTGTTTTTCAAGCCGCACAAAAAGATCATATGCAGATACCAAAGGCACTTTAAAAATACCACTGAAATGTAATTAAAGGCCTGCAACTTGTTTTACGATATTAGATGAGAAAACCGCTTACAAGAGAACGATCACCTACATATTTACATTGCAACCTATACTCATTCTCCAAGCTGTGCTTAAGTGGTAAGGGGAGGCTAGCGACCCCCTGACATTTTCACCTTGATCCACGACTGTGCCTACCCCCCCCCCCCCCCCGCCCCCCCCCCACCACCCCACATCAGGCTTGGGGTAGCCCCCATAGGCCCATGTGATTTGTCGGAGCATTTTCTCAGCACATATACTAAAGTGTGTTGTATAAAATTCCCAATTATATGGGTTTCTGACCAACAAAGCTGGGTAGACCCCCTCATGCATATTTAAGTCCTATGCATTCCCATTCATCACTCTAGGTGTAAGTTTCAAGCCATACCAAGGCTGGTTGTGTAATTCAGCAGACAGGAGCTTCTCTAACCGTGGGATTAACAGCATTATCCATTTAAAAAAATCTAAGACACATCAGTTTCAATGGTTTTCATGGCAAGAGACTCCTCATTAAAGTAGTTGTGGTAGAAAAAGCCAACAATTTAACCCTTTTGGCGGGGCCGTCTATCAATGGCTGCATTTCCTACCCAGAGCGGGTGCCGGCCATTGAATGACACCGGTGAGGGTATTAAAGGACTGGTGATTTGTACTAGAGGGTTTTCTTTTTTTTAGGTCGAGCATTCAAGACCTCTTGTATATACTTAGTAAATACTTATATGTGTAAGTACGTGTGGGCTCTGGAGATCAGCCCTAGGACTTATCTGCTTCCGCTTAGGGACTTTTTTTCTGTTCAACTGCTTTTAACACCTTGGCTGCTAGAGTCATTCTTCCCCTGTGCTGGGCCATAATGGAAATGGGTGGCTTGATGACGAGCTCAGCTCGTCATGAGCACAGCTCCACTGTGCTTCATGACGAGCTGAGCTCGTCATGAGCACGGAAGGGGTTAACTGTCTTGATAGAAAACAATCTGCAGACGTCAGTAAAATACCAGAATCGCTTTCTGCCGAGGGTTTATTTTTATTTTTCTGGCACCTGGCTATATTTAACCTTCTTGATAGAAAAAGACCAGCGGGCAGTAGAATACCAGAATCACTTTAGCATCCTCTAGATTCCAGTCCATAGACATTGTCCTCCATGAGCACCCGTAGACAATTTTTTATCAAAATCTTGTATTTTAAGTGATATGACCACCAAAGGCCCTGCATGTATATTAATAACAGAGCTTTGGACTATACCATTTCCAGCTGAAGGGAAATATTTCTCTCCATGCGTTCCATACCCGACGTGTCACGCAGTTTGGTGCTTACTTTCCCTCCATGTTAAAGAACAGTAGATGTTTCAGTAGATGTTTCAGCACCCAGGCTAATGTGCTGCATAGCTAAATACATATAAGGTCCTAAAGGCGAGACCGATTGCATTGCAAATGCTTGTTTCTTCTCTGCAGCTCGGGCAGAGCTTCCAGAGCAGCTCAATTTTTTTTTTTAACTAGACAGCTGCAATATTTTTCTTTTCATAAAAATATGGGGGGTGAGGGGAGCAATGGTCCCACCACAAATGCATATTTCAACAGTCTTTCTGCCCAGACTCCCTATGGGGCAGAAATCCCACAAGACGCTAAGGAAAGTTTAAAAAAACATTTTTAATACAGAGCTGGGCTGCCCAGCAATGACATGGCCATGCCGCCAGCCCAAATAAATGGGTGCAGTGTGGTATTCCAGTAGCACAACACCCCGGACATATTTGGAGTAGGTTTTCACGTTTCTTTGGTCCCTGGGCACAAATAGGTCTGACCCCCCCCTGCAGCACAAACCCTTTGGCTGCCAGGTTACAGCACCAAATTATGAATCAGGGAAGGGCACTGTCTGCAGCTTAGGTAATATTTGTGTCAATATGTTGTTATTCGAGCTTGTATTTATGCTTCATTAATGCAAAGCCTTTCATAGGTTGAGAGCTATAAGGAAATGTAAGCTCTGAAAGCAGTACTGACAATGGTTCTAGTATACAAATGTGTACACGTTTGCAGTTTAATATGAGGCTACGTATAATGCTCCCAAGAATGCTCTCATTAGATATAAATACTTGCTGAAGCTTTAAAGCAAGATCTATGGTTCTTGGTTTTGAAAATAAAATGTTCACAAAAAATGCAAGTAGGATAAAAATGTTTGCTAAAATACTGTGAAATTGTAGGTATTATTTCTTTGAAGCATCAATTAGTAATATGCGCGGATAAATGCTAGTATTTTCAAAGATATTCATAATGCAAAATCACTGCAAGAAGTTTCATGAAGAACATGGGAAACATGAAAATAAACAAGCACTGGCAAAGCCAACAGATCTTACATTGGTGGTCAGTCTTTTTGCAGGTCTTGTTTTGACATGGTTTTTGTAAAATGGTATTGTACAGAGAACTGCTGGGCCTACACCATTATAACAAACATTGACAAAAACTCAAAATATTTTTTGGTCTCAAAACGTAAACATTGCCACAGTAGTTCCTGGCACTGAACAAAACTACTTTGCATGCAGATATGCTCCTTGTGAAATAGAAAAATGAGGTCACTTACAGTGACAATGACACACATTGAGAGAGTGAATGGCTAAATTAGGACTACGGCCTACATCCTCCTTCTCTACCAGAAAGTAACAGGAGTAACAACCAAAGTCCTGATGCCGGCACCCTTTCTACAGCTTCTTTGACCAGAAGGGCCTGCACTTCCTGGTGAAACAGGGACAGATGCTCCTCTGTCAGTCGTTCTGAGGATGGTGGGCAAGGTGACAAGCAATAGTGGATTTAACCCTGCTGGACAATCTGTAGAACCCATTTGTCCAAAGTGATCGCCTGGCAGAAAATGCCAGATCCTGCCTCCGGCAGGGTGGCAGTGTGTTTCGAGGGATACACTTAAGTTGTTCTGAGACCACGGGAGCGGTGAAGACAATGCTGCATACTGCTCCTGTTGTCTTGATGGTCTGTGGGACATGGCATCAGCCATGAAAAGGCCGAAGGCTTAACAGTTCAGGCAAAACTTTAGGGCAATAGTCCCCATCATAACCACAGAGGTGCTGAAATGTTTAGTTTCTTAACTGTAGGTGTAGTTTTGCAGCCTGAAGTATTTTCTGGATTCACATGCTGTGCATTATTTTGCCATTTAGTGGTTGGTTCTGATATTCCACTTTTTTGTAGTCCTATTTTTTTTTAGATCGAGCCTGGGCAGTGCATGAGCTGCATGCAGTAGTGGTGTATGGACAGGCAGCCCCACCCACTCTCCGCCTACACTTGTAATTGGCTTGTGTCATTGTCCTTTATAAACGCTGGCTTTCAATTCATTATTAGGCTGGGTTCTCCCTCTTTGGTACCTGCCATTACGATTGGACCTTGTATTGTTACACGGTCTGCCTTATCTTGGCTCTGAGCACTATTCTATTTTTGTTTACTAGTGCCCATGTGGAGCTTTTACATTCATAGAGGCTGCGCCCCTTTCCTTACACAAACCGTGGCTAAAGAAAGGTGCGCAGCCGCCATTAAAGTGAAAGCGCCGCATGGGCGCTTTTACCCCCATTTAAACTCATCCGGTTGTCAACTTGATAAACAGATACTTATTTTGTCAAAGCCCCATTGCCGCGGTTTCACTTTAATGTCAGTCATGCCCAGTTCTTTAGATGTGGCTTGTCTATAGAAAGGGGCCCGGCCTTCATGAATGTGAAAGCACCGCATGGGCGCTAGTAATTTGCAATGCAATACGTCTCGCATTTTCAAGTGTTTAAGCAATTGCATTGCCAATAGCTCAAACTCTTAAATGCGAGACCTACTGTATTGCAAATTATTGTTTTTAGTTGTTGGGCGTCGACAGACACCCCATTTGGTGCTTCCTGTAATGTAAGTCGTCCCCAGGAAACTCACCTTTGATAGCCATTTTCAGATTATTTTTTGGGGCTGTCCTCTCCTTCCATATTCTTAGTGGAGGTGGGCGAGTCGCTTATGAATCCAGAAAATTCGTCAAGCTGAAATACGACACCCACAGGTAAGAAACTAAACATTTTGCAGCATGAATCTTTTCTGGATTTACATGCTGTGCATAGGTTTTGCAGCAGTTTTGTTACTAATGCAGTGGTTGGGTTGAAGAGGAGCGTTGATTTGTTGTAAGACCATTTACCCTACTTAAGCTTCTGTGTTCATTTGAATGTCAATGCAGTAGTGGGTCATGGACCGGTGTACTGATGACCACGTTCCTGCCATACATAGTTCCATTAAAGGTGTATCGTTGAAAGGCAACGGTTGATGCTTTCTTCCGTATTGAATATGCGATTGGTGTTGAAGTCAGCATTTCCTCTGCACTTGTATGGTACATCTGAATAGTCTGAGATTCATCTAGCATCTGCGCTCTTAGTTACTTGTTTCCCCATACTATTGTCTGCAAAGGATACAAATAGTTGCCTTGTCTTTCCGTTAGTCTTTTCAACTTCATACATTAAGGCACGTCTTGCATCCAGCATGTGTAACACTCTGTGTGAGTCTTTGGTTTTTGGAAAAAACTTGGAATTTGGATGGTTCGGTTAATGTGGAATTTGGACACTAACTTGGGTATGAAATGTGGATCTGTCCTCATAAGGATACTGTCCTCGTTCACCTCCAAATATGGTTCTTGAAGCGCGAGTGCTTGTATCATCCTTACACTGCAGAGATGTGATGGCCACCAGAATGCAAATGCTACTTACCAGTATGCATCTGTTCTTGGCATGTAGGGCTGCTGACATTCATATCTGTGCATAGATCGCCGCCTAGTGTTGGGTCCGGATGATTGCACATTGTTGTCCTGGAAGAGTCTTCGAAGTATCACGAGATAGGTGGCTCCTCCCCTGGACTACAGTGCGCACGGGCATCGCCTCCATCCCCAGATTGTTTTTAGCCATTGGCAGAGATGGAGTGAAGTATGTGAGTGATGCTCATGCTATGAGCATATGTATATATATATATGAATACTGCAGCTGCTACAGGCGCCGGGGAGGAGGGTGGGCGATATGAATGTCAGCAGCCCTACATGCCAAGAACAGATGCATACTGGTAAGTAGCATTTGCAGTTCGAGGCATGTGGGCTGCTGAATTCATATCTGTGCATTGAATACATAGCAGTCCTCCTATTATTGGCGGCCGCCCGTGCCAGCTGCAGCAGTTTGAAAAAGTGTTTTGAGAACAGCCTGACCAACAGCTGCCTGCTGTTTGGAGTGCACGTCTACACAGTAATGTTTAGTGAAAGTATGTGTGGTAGACCATGTGGCTGCTCTACAAATATCTTCTAAGGGAATGTTACCTAGGAAAGCCATAGAGGCCCCCAACTTTCTGGTGGAGTGGGCTCTTGGTGGGATTGTGAGAGTGCGTTTAGCCTTAGCGTAACAGATCTGAATGCATTTCACGATCCACCTAGCGATCCCAGCTTTGGAGATAGCGTTTCCCTTGTGGTGTGAGGCAAAAGCAACGAAAAGTTACTTGGTCTTACGAAAATCTTTTGTCCTGTCAACGTAGTACATCAAGGCTCTTTTAACGTCAAGGGTGTGGAGCATCCGCTCCGCCAGCGACTCTGGGTTTTGAAAAAACACTGGCAACTCAATTGTCTGGTTCATGTGGAATTGAGATACAACCTTGGGTAAGAATTTAGGGTTAGTGCGGAGTACCACCCTGTTAGCGTGTACTTGGAAGAAAGGTTCCTGGATGGTGAGCGCCTGCAACTCGCTAACCCTCCGTAGCGATGTAATTGCTACTAAGAAAGCAACCTTCCAAGTCAGAAACTGAAGCTCACAAGAGTGCAGTTGCTCAAAGGGAGGACCCATCAGCCTCGTAAGAACCACATTGAGGTTCCATTCCGGAGCTGGTGGTGTCCGTGGTGGAATGACTCTTTTGAGTCCTTCCAGAAAAGCCTTGATAGCAGGGACCTTAAAAAGTGATAGGTGTTGCCTATTCTGGAGGTATGCTGCCATTGCAGACAAGTGAATGCGGATGGAAGAGTACACCAAATTGCATTGGTACAGGTGGAACAGGTAACAAATGATGTTCTGAATGGAAGCATCCAGCGGGTCAATATTGTGGTTTACACAGTAAATGACAAACCTCTTCCATTTAGCCGCATAACAAGCTCTAGTAGTGGGCTTCCTTGCCTCCCGAATGATGTCCATGCAATCGGGGGGAAGGTTGAGGTAGCCAAACTCTAGGACTTCAGGAGCCAGATCGCCAGGTTGAGCGGTTGCGGATCTGGGTGCTGAATGTCGCCATGGCTCTGCGTCAGAAGGCTGGGCGTGAGATGAAGCCTTTGATGCGGTACCACGGAGAGTTCCAGAAACGTGGTGTACCATGGTTGGCGAGCCCACGTTGGAGCAACCAGGATGAGAGTCATCGAGTGCTGCCTGAGTTTGCGTGCCACCAGCGGTATCAGAGGTGCTGGGGGAAAAGCGTACGCAAATCTGCCTGACCAGTTCATCCACATCGCATTGCCCTGCGATTGCGGGTGTGGGAACCTGGCGGCGAAGCTTTGGCATTTTGCGTTCTCCTTTGTGGCGAACAGGTCTATCTCTGGATGACCCCACCTTTGGAAGTACGGTTGGAGTACTGATGGATGTATCTCCCACTCGTGCATTTGGTGGCTGTGCCTGCTGAGCAGGTCCGCCATCTGGTTGTCCTTGCCCGGGAGATGCTCTGCCATGAGGAAGACGTTCCTCTGAATGGCCCACTTCCACATGCTCTGAGCCAGATGAGACAGCAGCGGAGAGTGTGTGCCCCCCTGCTTCTGAATGTAGTACATGGCCGTCATGTTGTCCGTCCGGATCAACACGACCTTGTTGCACAGATGTACTTTGAAGGCCTTCAAGGCCATGAAGATTGCCATCAGTTCCAAAACGTTGATGTGCATCTTCCTTTGCTGTAGTGTCCATAGTCCCTGCACTGTGTAGTGGAGTACATGCGCTCCCCATCCCTGGAGAGAAGCGTCCGTTGTCAGGATAATCTGTGGCACAGGCTCCTGGAACGGTCGGCCCTTGCAAAGGTTTTGTGGATTCCACCAATGCAGAGAGTTGTATGCCCGACCGCTCACCAACACTAGGTCTGTCAGTTGCCCATGAGCCTGAGTCCACTGACGTGCTAGGCACTCCTGAAGCGGACGCATATGTAGTATCGCGTGCGGGACGATGGAGATGCAGGAGGCCATCATGCCTATCAACTGCATGAACACTTTCGCTGGAAGCGAGTGCTGAGGTCTGAATCGTTGGATCAGCGTTTGGATACTGGCGATTCTCACTGAATTTGGCTGCGCAGTGGCTGCCAGAGTGTCTATCGTCGCGCCCAGATACTGCCGTATATGGGCGGGCTGGAGATGGGATTTTGGATAGTTCAGCGAGAATCCCAGATCGTGCAGGAGGTGAATTGTGCGGGACACGTGGTCCGCGCACTGCTGTTCTGTCTTTGCCTGAATGAGCCAGTCGTCCAGATAGGGATAGACGTGGACGTTCTGGCGTCGTAGATGCGCTGCCACAGTCGCCAGGCACTTTGTAAAGACCCTTGGCGCTGTGGTGACCCCGAAAGGCAGAACCCTGAACTGGTAGTGCTGGTCTTGAATCGTGAATCTGAGGTACTTCCTGTGGGAAGGATGCAGGGGGATATGAAAATACGCATCCTTTAGATCTAGCGTAGCCAGGAAGTCCCCCTGTTGAAGCAGGGGGAGGACCTGCTGCAACGTGAGCATATGGAAGTGCTCCGATAGAATGTACCAGTTGAGGGGCCTGAGGTCCAGGATGGGCCTTAGGGATCCGTCCTTTTTGGGGATTAGAAAGTACAGAGAGTAAACTCCTGTTCCCCTTTCTTGCAGTGGGACGAGCTCTATTGCCCCTTTTTGCAGCATGACTTGAACCTCCTGCTGCAACAAGTGCAAGTGCTCGCCGGACATAGGACGGCTTCTTGGAGGTATGTTTGGTGGAGTGGAAGTAAGTTCCAGACAGTAACCGTACTGGATAAGAGACTTGACCCACCTGTCCGTGGTGATGGATTTCCACGCGGGCAGGAACTGCTGGAGTCTCCCCCCGACCGGTGTTGTGTGGTCGGGGGGCAGTGACAAGGCGTCACTGTTTGTTGGCGGTGGAGGACCTGGAGCTGTTGTTTCCACGTCCCCTGCCTTTGACGTTGTTGCCCCTGTAACCACCTCTACCCTTGTTGGTGTATGAGGTCAGGGTGTTGGTCTTGTAATACTGTGTGGACTGTGATGCCTGACCCCTTGAGGTGCCTCTGTTATTGGAGCGGCGAAAGGAACCACCCCGAAACTGCTGAGACTGGAGGGCCCCCATAGACTTGGCGGTGTCCGTGTCTTTCTTCATTTTTAGGTCTCGCCTGTCGATGCGCATGCGCATCGAGCTTGCGAGTCTATGGTGGCTTATCCACTCTTTATCCAACTTGCAAGGAATCGTGGCGATTCCTTGCAGTGCACGAGAAATTTAAGCTCAATGCGCATGCGCATTGAGCTTAAATGCGCGTGCACATGCCCCCAGCCGCCTGCCTTGCCTACTCTCTCTCTCACAGCCTCCCCCAGCTCCGCCCCCTCACTTCTTGATTGCACGGCCGCTAGGCCGTGCCTCCCCTACTCTCCTCCCCCCTCCTCCTCCTACTCTCCTCCCCTGCCTGCCGTGTCGCACCTCTCCCCTCTCCGCCCCCTCCCCTGCACTCCCCAGCCATATGTTGCTTTTTTCGCTGCTTCTTTGTGGTAGAGGTTAGTGCTTTAATGCTTAATTTACTTGTATATTTTAGCCTGTCAATGTGCCCTTCCACAAAAACACAGCATTTTTCTGTTTGCCGAGAGGTCGCTGCATTCTGCGTCGCTGGTTTCTGTTTTAGTCTTTTCTCTGTTACAATTGTGTTTCCGACCCTGCTTTGTACACAGTATTAGTATGTTTATAGTTTCCAATAGTTTATTTTCCTTCGTCCTTCTTTGGTTTCCATAGCCTATTCCTTTGTAGCAGCAGTCATTTTGCCAGCTGGTTCGTAGTGGCCCTACACTTGTTTCCATGGCAGCTATCTCCGCCGGGTGGCCCTAGTATTTTGATCTGTGGGGTTCGTCGGAGGCGGCCGACCCGGTCGGGCTTTGTAAGGGTCCGGCAAGATGGGGGCCGCCATGTTCTTCGGCTGCACTTTCATTGCCTTCGGACCCGCCTTCTCCCTCTTCCTGCTGACAGTAGCGAGGGACCCTCTCAGGGTAATCATTCTGGTGGCAGGGTGAGTGCCGTGATGGGGCGGTGTGTTCCCTTTCTTATGTTGGGCGCACAGCGATCGTGGGTTTCGAGGTTGTCGGCATATGAAGGGCTGATCATGAGGGTGTAGACGTCCCACTACAACCAGAGATTTGGTGTTGCAGATACAGAATGAGTGTGTTAACAGCATGTGGTTTTATATACCAGTGTGTGGTGTGTGTGTGTGTGCTACATTGTGGTATCTTGTTCTGTATTTAATGTCTCCAATTGGAATGTGATAGCTGAAAGAAAGGGGTGAAGCGAACATGGAATTTTGCTGTGTAGGTTGTGATCTGGATGTCACGATGTGGTACTTATCAATGAGTTATGGCTTGGCACGTTTTTGTATGACTGAAGTGATGCTATACAGTGTGCTGTGATTTGTTGTGTTGAGGAATTCGGATAGTGGGTCTGTATATATTGTTGTGTTTTGACCTGGTGTATGGTGTGATATAAGCTGCCGGGGGCGACTGCAGATCAAGGAGAGTGCCGGGGTGTCTGCTTTAAACAAAGGACGTAGCTAAAGGCAGTTACATTAATGTGGTCGTTAATTACTGCAGACAATACCACATTGTGATGCGGCTAGCTTCGAACCAAAGAAACATATTTGTTATTTGAACATCAGAGTGAGGGCAGATTCATGGTCGGCACTTTCGAGGAAGTTCGTAACTCCGCACCCATCGGCCAGTATGCATACTCTGTATTGACTGTCAATATAATGTAGTTGTTTACGCTTCTACCCAAGATCAGAATCGGAACTGGTTTTGGAAAATGCAACGCTTTTTTGGCTACATCTTTGGCTGTTTCCTGATCTGTTCTGTGGCACGCTCTGAAAGTGGAGTGTATTTTTAATCTCATTCCTTATAGAATGGTGATAAAAACGCCGTACAAATGAACATGTTTTCAGTGGACAGCTCAAAACATGTTGGTGGATAACATAAATAAGATAGTCTTACTAATAGCTCAGGGCTTATAATGAATGGCTGGTATAAACCTTCAGCTCCAACATCCCAGTGTTTGTCTTTCTATTACTCCCAGTTTAATTTAGCATATGTGGCATAACAACCAGAGCTGCCATCTAAGTCACGTAAATACAATACATGTTGCATTAAAAATGCTATAGGTGTCACATTCGCCAAAGTTATAACTATTGGCATTGTAAATGACAAAGCTATCAATTTAGCTATTTTAAAAACTAACACATAAATAAAAGATATTGTCATTTACAAGACCAATAGCTCCAACTTTTCTAATGCGAGACCTATTGCATTTCCAATGCTTGTTTCAAGTGTCGCATCCACCTCGGGGCCAAACAGGTGGTCAGGATTAACTGTTTGGTTCAGGATGGTTGTCTGTATATCTGGTTTGAATCCTGATATTCTAAGCCATGCATGTCTCCTCAGCAACACGCTAGTGTTGATTGCCCTGGAGGCGGTATCAGCCACGTCCAGCGCACATTTGATGGAAGCGTTGGTGATCAGCTTCCCCTCCTGAATCAACATTTCCCCTGCCTCCTTGTACTGATCAGGCAAGTGCTGCAGAAGTGTTTCTAGGGTGTCATAATGCGCCCTATCGTAGCGTGCAAGTAGGGCCTGCGTGTTTGAAATGCGCCAAATATTAGCTGCCTGCGCAGCAATTCTTTTCCCTGAGGCTTCAAATATTTTCGACTCTTTGTCTGGGGGAGGAGCGTCACCCGTGGTCTGCGAGTTCGCCCGCTTACGTGCGTTGGATACCACCAAAGAATCCATTGGCAAGTGCCCCTTGATGTAAGTTGGATCCGAGGGCGCTGCCTTGTATTTTTTATCAATACGAGGATTGATGACTCGCGCCCGAGTGGGCTCCTTGAAAACCTCTGGCGCATGTTTCAGCACTCCCTTTAGCATAGGCAATGTCTTGACTGACTTCTCAGCCACTGAGAAAGTGTCAAACAAAAAGTAGACATCCACAGGACCTGAATGTAGGTCAACATCATGATTAGCTGCAGCCCTCTCAATCAGAGCGTTGAAGGCTGCAGAGTCCTCAGTTGGAGAAGTCTTTGCTGCAAAAAGCTGCGGTTCATGACCCGACTGAGGGTCCTCAGGGTCACCTCCGGCAGACCAAGGTAGATGCACCTCCTCTGGATCCGAGTATGCTGGATAATTGTACTCGTCCTCTTCATCTCCGCCACCTTCCCCAGCGTTTGAATGCGTTGGTGAAAGTTCTAAATTATGTGGAGATGCAGGCTCTATAGGGGCAGAAGTACCCGCAGAGTCCTTCTTGTTCTTGAGTGGAATACGATAATGCTCCAACACCGGCTCCGTGGTGATCTTCCGTTTGAGGAGAGAGAGCTTCCAGGTGTTGGCGTCGATGATAACCTCTCGACGCTCCTCATCTGCGAGTGGCTGGAGCCGAGGCTTCGGCGCCACCAAGGACGCCTTGGGCGTGGACACCAGCGTGTAGCGGATAGGCGTCTGCGCCTTTGCCGGCTTCGGTGTAGGCTTCGGCAGCACATCCTTCGGTTCGGGAGCCTCAGCGTCCTTCCGAATCCTCTGCAGGGACTCGATGACCTTTTTGGCCAAGGCCGGAGAGGGCTGGACCTGCTCGAGCGATTTTCCCGAGTCCGGAGTCGGGTCGGCGAAAGGCACGGTCTTCGGAGCCGACACATCACCATCCTTGGCCTTGACGGCCGGAGTCGGCGCAGCCAGAGCTTCGGCGTCGCCCTGACGCTTCTTCGGAGCCCTCATCGGGTCATCGACCTCGACCACCTTCGGCGCCGACGCGGCCGCGTCGGTCGTCTTCGCCTTCGGCTTCGACACCGGGGTCTTCGGGTCGGCCATCTTGGCGTGGCTCTTGCTGTCGGCCATTTTGAATTTCTTTGACTTCGAGGCCTCTGGAGCCTTCTGTCCCACCAGAGCGACTTTCACTTTCGGTTTCGAAACCGATGGCGTGGACCCCGATGGCTTCACTTTCGTTTTCTTTAACGGGAGTGGCACATCAGAAAAGTCCGTGGCCGGGCCCGTAGGCGAGGCCGTGGGACAATTAACAAGGTCTTGGGTAAGACCCGAAGGCGATCCCTCGACCTGGGCCGTATAATGGGGGTTGACCCCTGAGTCAGTCTGAGGATGCTCCTCCTCTGAGCTATCCTCCACGGTGGCAATGGCCCCATCGTCGTCCCCTACCTCACCGACGACTTCATCAAACTCCTCGTCTCCCGCGTCGTAGTTTTCTTCCTCCGACGCCGGGCTAGAGTCCGAAACTTGAAAGACATTGTCGTCTCCAACGTCTTCTTCGAAGATGTTGTCTGGCGGGGGCGCTGATAACTGGGCCTGGAGTCTAGCGGCCCGACGAAGCTTGAGAGTCTTCTTACACCGGAACTTTGAACAGGCCATACACCTGGTCTCATCATGGTCCGGCGACAGACATTTGTTGCACACTGGGTGCACGTCGCGGTGTGAATACTTGGAGGTGCACACCGGGCACCTCTTGAACGGGGTTCGTTCCATGTCTGGAGCGTCGTGTAGGCCCGTCCACGCCGACAGCACGCGGAAGGGCAGCAAGAGTTCGGAGCTGAAGAATAGTCAAACCCGAACGAAAAACGATACCGACGCCAAGCCTAAAGACCTTTTGGCCTCAAGTTAGGAAAGTTAAACTATTATCGATTCCGACAGAGGGAACCGAAACACATCCGAACCCAATGGCGGAAAAAAACAATCTGGGGATGGAGGCGATGCCCATGCGCACTGTAGTCCAGGGGAGGAGCTACCTATCTCGTGATACTTCGAAGACTCTTCCAGGACAACAATGTGCAATCATCCGGACCCAACACTAGGCGGCGATCTATGCACAGATATGAATTCAGCAGCCCACATGCCTCGAACATGCTGTTTTTAGGATGAGCATTTTTAATGTGGCCTTCTGCAAGGGTTCAAACTGTGCCTTTATTGATTGTGAGAGCACTACCTTTGGATTCCATGTGGGTGCAGGTACTTACCTTGGTGGTGCAATTCTTTTTGACTCTTCCAAAAATCTCTACTATTGGAACTGTGTAAGCCACTTTTGCCGTCAACGTTACTTTTAAAGAGGCATATGTTAACTTGCAGTCTGTCGGGTGTGTGAAGTATCTTAACACTGTAGCGTCTTGTGTTCTTCCTTAATAGTCCTTTAAGACAACATAAAGAGTATCTCCATTTAGCCATGTGGCACTTCCTTGTTGGCTTTCTTGCTACTCTTAGAACAGCCATCATGTTTTCTGGTACCTTTAGATGGCCGAATTCGAAGTCTTCGGGAGCCACACTCCGGTTTTCAGCGTAGTACCCTTCCTTTTTCCATTGACAATAAGTTTTATTGTGTTGGTAATTTCAGAATGTTCCCTCGCACTATTTCCATTGGCCCCGAAAACCATGTCTGTCCTGCCCACTGTAGTGCAATCGTATTAGTGTAATTTTGCTTCTCTTACATTTGCTAATCACTCTGTGCAACAGCTGTATCCGGGGGGGGGGGGGGGGTGATGCCAGGGAGAGAGCATCTATCAACAGTGCATTCCACAGAGAATGGTGGTATGCTTGCCTGGAGGCAAAGTTTTGCCCTTCTGCAAACTCCTAAATATTTTTTTGATTTAGTTCCCATTCATGGGAGCATTAAGCTGGTTTGCTCAGACTGTCTGCTCCTATATTGTCTTTGCCTGGAAGATGAACTGTTATTTCCATCTTCCTCTATGTTGCCCCCGTCCAGAGTGCTAGTTTTGATAATGTGAAGGATTGCATCCCCCCTGCTTGTTGATGTAAACCACTGCCATTGTGTTGTCTGTCTGGATCAATATTGTCTTTCCTGATAACCTTTTCTGAAAGGCTTTTAAGGCTAGGTACACTGCCTTTAGTTCCAATATATGGATATGTTGTACTGCATCATGTTGGTTCCAGACTCCTCTCACCTTCAGTGAGCCCATATGAGCTACCCAACACATATGCGAGGCATCTGTTGCAATTGTCATGGTTGGAGTTGGTTGAGCAAAGTTCATCCCTTGGCTATATGTGATTTGTTCCACCACACCATCACCTCCTGTCTTATGACCACAACTAGATCTTCTCAACTCGGTTGCTTGTGACCATTGGTTTTGAAGCCATTCTTGAATTGGTCCAATATGTGGTCTTGCATATGGAATCAGAGGGCTGTATGAAGCAATATTCCTCTAACAATTTCCCCACTGTGAGAGATTGCCCCTTCTGGTAGAAATGAGTTTCTTGTAACAAAGGATGTATTATTTTTTATACCGAAAGCCAGTAGTTTGAACTGGCAGTGAATTTTGTTTATGACAAACCAGAGGTATTTTTTGTGTTTTGTATTCAGTAGGATGTGCAAGTAGGCATCCTTTAGGTCTATAGTGGCCAAGTTATCCCCTTACTTAGGTTACCCCATTAGTTTATAATGACCAAAATAATGTCTGAATTGACATGCTTTGCCTTACATTTTCATAAGGAAAACATCTGGGACTCACACCTTCATGCACATAATGTATGTCAGACAATCCTAAACTTAGGTCAGAAATTTCAGTTTCTGATAAGATTTAGTATATAAGGCCTGCCATTTGTCAGGAGAGGCCCTTCTTCCAGATTATCACTCAGAATGGTCTCACTGCTGCCAGCACAATTCACAGATTAAACAGCTGGTCTGATGACTGAAGCTGATAAAGCCAAATCCCGGACAAAGACAGCCTGAGTGCTACCGCAGTGGTTTTTCACCCTTCACAGAGAAGGGTGTCATGACCCCTCCTCTGATAAAGACAGCGTTTGCTGTCAACACTAAGCTGTGTGTGTCTTCTCCCTACGAAACTCTACATTGCAAGTTTCTCTGTCTTTCATGTTCTCGTACAACAGCGCACAGACGTAGGAATTAGAGTCATTATAAATTACATTTTAGCAAAACTGGAAATGTTTATGTTCTCGTTATTTCCAACAGGTCTTATTGCAGTTTTTATAATATTCTGTGTGGTTGTTTTAGATGTTCTAGTAAACAGATTGTTCCTGTAGCAATAAAAACTTTTAAAAGTTCTTCTTAGTACAATGTGTGATATACTGAGAATAACTAAATAAGTTTCCACAGTACCCCTGATCACTTTATGGGATTGTTAGCAACCCAAAAGCAATACTTTTATATCAATTACATATTGAATAGTGCATTGCGGGCTACAATAACTTGCTTTTCACATTCATCGCTGATGCACCGAAGTAAACCTGTGTCACCCATTGATTGGAATGCACATCTTGTAGAGTTACGCCAAAGTCGTAACTTACGCAACAAATTATGTGCCATCATGAACATTCTGTATAAAGACGAGCAAAAGTAGTCAGGAACACCAGGCAAGACTTGTGCAATAGGGTCCAAAAGGGCGTGGGTATAATTCCCTAACAGGTAGCAGGCACTGACAGAACATCACGCCAAACTAGTCAAAGAAAACATGCACTTCCCCCAAGGTTTCAATGAGCTGTGATTCAATTTGGTGGGGGTGGATGGGAATGTATTTTGGGGGTAAGGGGGTTGACCTTACTCATGGAGACTTGCACAACTAGGCTCTCAGGGATGAGGAGTCAAAAAGTCCAGATCACCCAGAGCGCGGCAATGGCGCACCATGCTGTCCTGCCCGTTCAACAGAGGTCTGGAACGGGGTTTTGCCCAAGCTCCCTTAAAGGGTGTCCGAGGGGTTCATCAAACAAAATTATACAGAAGCAGGGGCTCCGTATTTATTTGGCCAGGCTCATGCACCTCAGTGAGAACATTAGTCTTCATGTCCATACTGGATAACTGGAGCTCAAAAACCCTGGCCACCCTTTGCATGGCGAAGGTGGCACATTCTTCCATGGCAGTGCCAGGAGGCACAACTAACCCAGTATCTGGGAGGTGCCCAGCCCATTGGCGTCCTGAAGATTCTCCTACCAATTGTCATCAATGTATGGTTGGGCAAACATATCCCCCCAGGATCAAATGCAGCAGTCAATCTGTACCAAATAAAGTATGACATTTTCAGCCTCTCGAGGCAGGGGCAAAGTATTGGAATCGGATGGGTTGCCCAAAGGCTGAGGCCCACAAGTAGCAGGTCGCAGCCCTGGTCAAAGTTTCACAGACTCAAAGCACATGAGGTTGCACTTACTTATCCAGTGTCAATGCTTCAGGATCTAGCATGTGTCAGAGCATCAAGATGGGAGTCAGCAGCACAGCTGGTGTGAAGCCCATAGCAGTTCCAGCTGCCACACAGGGCATGCCAGTCAGCAGAGCTGCAGGTGGAGGCCATTGCAATTCCTTTGGACTTCGAGGAGTGCCACACACAGTTGATGAGCCAAAAGCAGCAGCATGGCTTCACAGAATTCTTTTAATTGCTGCAGCATCGCGGACAGCTGTGGAAATTCAGATTGCATCTGGAAAGTTGTCAGAATATGCTTTGAAGTGGAACAGCTTTGGGAACGAGACAGGTGACATGACACTCTGCCTGCTCTGGAGTTCAAGAGTAGTGGAAAATGCAGTGTACCACTTGGACGTATGTTTTTTTTTTATTCGACCTAGACGATCCACTGCTGTGGAAACTACCTCAGGAGGGGAACTTGCCTTTAAAGTTCAAGACTTAACAGAGCCCAGTGGGGGCCTGTTACAGACATTTGCCTGGACAGTCCCTACAAGGTTTGGACCTTGTATTCTTGGGAGGTTAAATTTTCCTCTTCATGCTAGGTTTGGAATAATTTTGCTACAAAGTCTTGAGAACAGAAAGAAACAGATGTCTGCGCATGGCGCCTATGTGCAGTACCCCATGTAACTGTCAGCCACACTAATGCTTAAAATTCTCCGGATCCAGTGTGGTGCCAGAGGAATATTCAAAAGGTGAGATCTGCAGTTGGAAGTATCCATCAGAAACTTAGTTTAACCCAAAAAAGTCCTACCAGTGCTGAACAGTTCATTAATATCAGACTACATCATCAGCTGCCCCCGGGTCACTGAGTATGAGGTATTCCTCAGACTTCTGTGAGCCACTCTGCAAATTAGAAGCTGCCTCCATTGCTCATTTTTAGATCTCGCCTAGGCAGCGCTTGCACTGTCGCGTTGATACATGCAGTATACACTATAGTGTATATAAGCTCCACCCATCATTTTCATTGGCTGGTGTCTTAAATGTTGCCTTTCGATTGGTTGTAGGCTTGTTAGTCCTTCCTTATGATGGACATGTCTTCATTTGTGTCCTTCCACGGCTATTGGCTCCTTTACTGCACAGACTTTCTTCCAATGCCTCATCACCCCCATACTATTACATTGCCAATGCTTGTTTTATTCGTCTCTACCAACAATGCTAGTTTTATTTGTCTCTCCTCACTCTCATCTGAGAGCTTTGTTTCAATACAGTCCACTACCTTCTTTTAATTATTTATATTAATACAGCCCAAGCAGAGGATCGAACTCTGCTCTTCAGCTCCAACGTCGGCAGCTTTATATGCTACACCACCTTTGCTCGCTTCAAGACAAACCCCTTAAAGGGGTTTATCTTTGTTTCCATTGCATGCACTTTACAGTGCCCCGGGGGCACAAGCAGGGACCTACAAGAGTCTGTGCTCTCTTGCTGGCCGATGTTCTGTAATAGACAGACTTTGTGTGTTACCCGTACTTTGAGACAAGCGCTCTGCACCTATCATTTTTTATTCTTGTTAATTTAAAGTATTAGATAATAATTGCGTCCGTATATTTGTACATTAAAGTATTTGCTAACAATTTCATATGTTGAGCCGACAACAAGGCTCGAACATTGGTCCCCAGCTCGCGAGTCGGCAGCTCTCGCCGCTGAACCATTACCTCGCCCTCTTAGAGCAGCATTCATTTTATATACTTGTTTGTGGTGTTATTCATGGGAGAATTCATGCTTTTTTTTGTCTTTCGCCCTGCTGCCTTGGTGTAAACTATGATCTCTGACTCAAAAATGTAATCACATATGGTATTACATTACAACAACAAAAAACTTTGTGACCTGTTTGTCATATCGGTAAATTAAACTGACTACATTCCAATATGGCCGCTTTGCTCGTCTCTTTCATGGTCTACGTTGAGCCTCTTCTAGAACACCCAGAGTACTTCCGTTACTGACCAATACAGGAGGAGAGCATGGCGGCAATCACGGGGGTCCTGGGGCATGAGATCCAGCTTTGGACATCCATGCCACAATGACAGAGCAGCGGTCAGTGAAAAGGCAAGACAGCAGGCAGGCGCAGCCCCGTCAATTACATAATTCTTGCAACATGCATTTCGTTTTCTGGACTGTCCAAACTGAGCGGTTGTGACAATCTGCGATAGAAATGGTTATCTTTATCTGCAATGTTCATACGACTTCCTTATAAAGTCAAGGAATTAACTAGGGAGCTATCCCTAAACGTAGCTGTTGTGGCAGGGGGTTCTCGAGCTAATAGCACTACTGCAGTCTGATTTGATTAACATTTGCGAATTGATAACTTCAAAAGTTTGCTGTAGCATAATGTTACCACATAACTAGTCTAGATCACAGTGGACTCGGCCCTCCAGACCTGGAGCTTTAGTTAATAAAATCATGTATTTTCAGTATTCTTGTAGTGGTTTGCCTTTATTGACCATTCGCACCTGAAAAAACAGAAGAGCAGTTTAAGCACTGCGTTAATGGTGCTAAGCTATCATCTAGTAATCTTACTCAAGCCACCTGCGCATTTTTGACTACTGTTGAGGAAAAGGAAGTGCCTCCACATCTAGTGGAAAATGTGGTCCATGTAAATAAAGGCGTGGCTTAAAAACTCTTCGGTTTAAAATCTGTGGTTACATCACAGACAGTGAAGCGTGGTACTGCTACAGAGTTAAGATTTTGTTTCTCTGAGGGTGATGGTAAAAATGAGAGTCTGATAGGGACCGGCTTTAGCACCTGCTTTTTAGAACTGTCGGTGCTGAGCACAGGCAGGACCCTGCACACTTAAAGCCCTGGAGATGGGTTCACCCATTTTGTGCTGGATCTCAACCCCGGGCACAGGCGCAAACTCATAGAAACTAGGTGACCTGGTTGGTCCTGATTACCTATGGAAAGGCCAGGCTCCTTCAGACTCCTGGGATGCACATAGCTCACTTATTTTTTAATTATCCTAGACGATGCAAACTAATATTACTCCACAGAAATAGCTGTCCCCATCCTATTATGAGTGGGTCTTATTTTTCGGTGAAAGAATTTAGACCGACTGTTACTCTCACACACATAATGTACATTGTCATATACATATCTCACATTCTTGCCTATCCACTTATTTGCCACTGCAAAACAGCTCATGGTTGAAAAAATGCAAAAGCATACATTAAAAAATAGATGTATTAATAAATATTCATTTATACATTCCATGCAGTAGTCCTTAATAGAATGCAACAATTAATTTAACAAGGTAGGTACACTTGTGTTACCATTCCGTATTCATGGATGTCATCAAATTAATATTAGTGGTGATGTTAACACATTCACATAGTAATTCACCAGAAGACTCCATCTGCTTTTAGCGGGTGTGTCCTTCGGTAGTGACCTCAGACCCGGCAAAGCTCCATTTAAATTGGGCGAGTGAATCTTGACGCTGTGCCCATCGCAATTAAAGGGACTTTTCTGATAATAGCGGGCTAACAGTGAGAAATTGCTATTTTGCACGGACATACGGCCAATCAGTAGTTCTTTTTACCAGTTGAAGATCTAGTGTTGTTCCTGCTTGATCTGTAGTGTGTTCAAAGCATGCAAAATGTTATTGGTGTTATTCGCGTTGAAGCTTCCATATTGCAGCACCCAGGATAATCTGGTGCATGGCTAAATATTTATTTTAGTGGATCGTTTTTGCATGCAGGCTGCCTTTTAGCTAAATGGGCACAGACAATACATTCTCTGGCTGTGCCTTGACTTCAAATGCCACAAAGATTTGAGCCAGCTGCGCAGACTAAAACATCTGCACAATGTGCTCTTTGCTACTCGGCTCCACACTCCATGTTGCCTAAAAAGCAGAGTGATGTAAAAGTAAGCAAGAAGGCTCAAAACAATGCGAGGGAACATAAGGAGGAGAAGAACAGACAAGTGATGCAGAGCTTGACAACTGTTTGCACATTGCACTAACAGTCACAAGCTCTCCCATCTGGGAATATAATTTCTTACAAGAACAGTCAAGAATTCCATGTGCTCTGTGCCTTATAAAAGAAGTACATTGAGCTCACATTGTGCACACTTTTACACAAATCCATTTTCTAGGTTAACGGCTAAAGCCGGATGAGCAGTCTGGTGTTTTCTCTGCTCTCCGCCCGGGGTAACCTATCTATTTGGCTCCTCTCCCCACCATAGGTACCAGAGCTAGCCCTCCTCACCATGGAGGAGCTTCAAATGTTCTGGCTCGGTAAAGTGGGGAACGAGGTCCCCAATGAGACCCCTGCTGCCATTTTCCCTGCCCAGCAGAAGAGCATGATGGCAGGAATCGACAACAAGGGCTTCAGTATACTAGAGAGATGCCTAACTCCTCGACTGTCCATCTTCGCACCCTTCCTCCTTATCTTAAAATCCTAACATCCCTTCGCATTCCAAAACTAATAAACCTTCCGTGTCCTACCTACTTAGTCCCTTCTCACCTATATCCACTGACCTCACATCTTGTTTAAGCCTTTTACCCCATTTTTGGTTTCTCCAAGTTTTAGTTTCTGCCTTTTTGCGCTGTGTTTCTAATGGCCAGTGCCAATCCACCTATACCTTCATGACCCATTTATGTGTCCATACGTTTTGCTTTCAGTTCCCTGTGCCTTTCTACCTTGCATCTGCATTAGGTTGTAGTAGTTTCTTGTTCTGCAAATGATTGTAATTTGTGATATTTATATATTCCCCTTGACTTCATTGCTTAATTTTGCTCCCAAGAAAATGTCACCCATATTCGTTGAAATGTTACTCATAATAACACTGAAATTATGAAAGTGTCACACAACGATATCAAACCTTGGCAGCTATAATGCACTATATAGAGCATCTGTTCAGCTGTCACTGTGAGAAGTTGGCCTGATATATGATGCTCACTAGTTCAAGTGATCACCTTGTATCAGTCCAAACAACCCTTATGGTGATTGGTTGTAAGTCAACCTTATAGACCAGCTATCCTAATGGTAGCATGGACAAAGCAGTCTTAGGCTAAACTGTTTTGGCATGTGAAGCCAGCTGTTTTACCACATATAACCCCTTGAATACCAAGTGAAAGGACACCACACAGGTTGTTATAAAAATAAACAAGTATTTATTAACTAACATACACCTCTGAACTCTTTACGAGGTCAGAGGGCTAAGCACATGACAAACTTAGGAAAAATACGTTTAAGTTGCACGATTTACAATGGTGCCCTAGGGGCACGACAAACCATATACTAGAAACAATGGAATGCGAGGAAAGGAAATACTGTAAGAAGATCCAGAGGCTGGAGGATCGCTGGGACTACGCTACTAACTAGGTAAGTAAGGAGCAGGAGGCCCACGAGACTCACGTGCAGAGTGGAAACTCTCAAGCGGGATGCGTACCAACGTCTATGGATGCTACAGTTTAAAGAGTTACGGATTCCGGATGAACCCGGCTGGATGGCGGAAAAACAACAGTGGACCTGAACACTAGGATAGTGAACACTGACTTCAGCACCTAGAAGCTTTAGTTACCTAACCCACAGGCTGCGGGTGCATAGGGCTGAAGTGGTGTCGGGTTTGCTGCGTTGATCCCGATGGAGCCTGAAACAAGTAGTTGCTGGCAGGCGGCCAGATGGAGGAGTCCGGTGGTTCCAAGGATGGAACTAGGAAGGAGAAGTCCTGAAAGGAAAGGGGACAGAGTCTCGGTCACTAGCCAGTGACGGTGCTGGAACCAGGAGGGAACCAGGTGCTGTCGCCGCAGTCAGGTGGAGGACGGGACACTTCTCTCTGTAGCTGCGCGGACCAGGAGCTGTTCTCTACGACCAGGCTGGAGGCACGAGCTGTCCCACGTAGTCTGCTGCTGTTGGCAGTGTTGGATCGTCGAGCTGGTCAACAGGCCTTGGCAAGTGCAAGCCACGCGGTGGAACAAAGATGGCGTCTGGTGCGGACCAGGAGGGTCCGGGGTGCTTCTCGTTTACAAGGAAGCAAGGGCCAGTCTGGGGGACCAGACCAGCAGTGTTGAAATCTTCGGGTCGTCGTCTCAGAGGTCACTAGCCAGCCGGCAAGTGACCAGACAACAGGAAAAGCAGCAACAAGGCAAAAGGACCCCACGCAGATCTCGTGGATGCTGGGGGGCTGGTCTTTGGTGCAGGAGCTGCGTCGGTGTGGGGCTTCTCAGACCCCAGTGCACTCACTCGAGGATCCCTCGGCGGTCGTGCTGGAAGCGCTGTGCAGGTTTCTTCAAGATGGCCATCTCCAAGTTGCTCGTCGCACCCACGGGTCCCAGCTGTGGATGTGGGTAGAGGTCAGAGGGGTCTGGAGGTCCGGGTCTCGTCGAGCTGGGTCGTCGGGTTCCAGGAAGGAAGGACTTGCAGCAAACCGCACAGGAGCTTGATGGTGCCTGCAGAGCTGGATGGTCACTCCCTGACCATAGTGGAGATACTTCAGTCTTCTGATATTCAGGAGGGCGAAGGTCAAGAGTGCTTCGTGGAAGTTGTCAAGATTAATCTAATCTGGAATGGGACCAGCTCCTACCTTTATTCAGCTAAAGGGGGCTGCACTACGACTAGGTCCCTCCCCTGGGTGGGACCAGGAAGGGGGGTGGTTACACCCCCTATCATTTGTCCGGTCTTGCGCCAGCTCTGGGGCTGGAGTGCCCCAGGAACTGGTTTAGACGAAGTATGCACAGAGACAACTTGTGTGCCCCAGGCATGTCTCATTCCTTTCAGCCCTGTCCTACCTAATACACAAAATCCTGTCTGGGGTGGTGCTAGCACCTCCCAAGGCAGGAAACCCTTTGTCCAAGCCTCCCTCGCTGGAAGGACTCCCAGCAGCAGGAGGTCAGATTTGTGTCTGTGGTGGCAGCATCCATTTTGTGATGCTGAGGCTCGAGTTAACTTTAACCAGGGTTCACAGTTACATACATGTCGTGTCCCTCTAGAAGGGTGGAATGCTACCCCCGTCGCCAGAATTGGCCAGGGGGTAGTATTCCAATTCGTATGACACCTTACTCGACATGTTTTGATAATGCTATGCCAAAGTTAGCATTTGAACGCGAGGTTCATAATGCACTTAAGAGTATATGGTATAGCGTTATCATGGAACAGCTATTAGGACTTAGTTCCGCAAGCTGCAAACGGGCTCAGCTCATGACAGAGCACCATCTCACATAATTCCAAGCACTCTGCCTTCAGGATTGATAAGGCCTGCCATAGGAGTGACTGGTAGGAATATATGTGTCCATTTTAGGGTTAGATATAGGGATACATATCTAAAGCAAAGGGTGATTACACCACCTTGCCCCAGCTGATTGATCAGCCAGTTGTGTCAGATTTGGATGGCCAGCCAGGGGTGGCATAATACATGCTGCAGCCCCTGGTAGGCCCTGGGTGCACCTATGCCCTGGGTACCTAAGGTACACTGTACAGGGACTGATCAGGTGACTCAGTATCCAATTAGATATGTACCTAGAGTACATGGAACTCATTTTACTGAGAGAGCAGTGGGCCTGGGGTCCTGAATAGCAGGGCCCCAGGTCAACTAAGTCGAAAAACCAGCAAAACACCAGGCAAAAAGTTGGGGGCAACCATAGTCAGATATCCACCTCCCTACAGTCACAACAGTCATTAGAACATGCACAAAGACGCTCAGCAGAGTACCAGTGTCACTCTTGAGGTGGGTGGGACAGCAGTCTCCCTCTTTCGCAGCACCCGTTCTTCTTTCACCATTTCTCAGCTACTTTCCAGCCCCTCTTGTTCCTCGTCTCCGCTAAGTCTATTTTAGCACTGCCACAGATCTGCTGTCCCCTGCCTACCTTCATCTAATTTATGTTGCCTCTTTAGAACCCCTGGCCTCTGTTTCTTTTCCCTTAGTCTCTCTAATGCTCTCTACCCTCTGCTAGTGTTTCAGAAAGGCTACCTTTTCAGACAAGTGTGATTAGAATTGGTGATTCTTAGCACACACACGAGGGATAAAATGAAGCTCCTTTGCAGGTACATGCTATGGTATGATGCTAGTGTCTCGTTTGGTAAATCTCTCAGGAATTTTTAAATTGCTTGTTCTTCTAGTTGCAATTACAAGAGCAAAGGACATCTTGGACTAATTCTCTACTCCAGACGTCTCCTATGCATTAGAAAACCAAAGTGTTCTGATTTGCTACTTCCCACTGTTCTCTGCTGCTCTGTCCATCTTGTGGGTGAAGGACAGGGTCTCCCTTATTAGCTGGGACTAATCATGCATGCTTTATACCCACTTCACGTACTCTATTTGCCTCAATAAAACAGGATCATTGGTGCTGCCCAGCAGCAGTGAAACCAGGAAATATTAAGGTTTTCCTATTTCCTACTACAAATTGGCTGTTTGCCTTCACATGCGACAGAATGTGATAGGCCCTGCAGAAGTCAGGTTGCACAAAAAACTCAGATTTTTTTTTATAAGGGCGTTCTAGCTGAAAAACCTCTTCGCGTGCCAGAAAACTTAAGTGAGATAAGAAAAGCTCTAGGTTTTTCATTTAGCAGCTCAGTATCAGAACGACTACGTCTGATGAAAGGGAAGCTATGAGCCCTTTCAATTTTACGGTCCCAGTCCCAGTTAGAAAGTTCCGGAAAAGCCTTTTTAAATAGTTCCACAATAGAGTTAGGGATCATGTCCTTCCTTTCCCTCTGGAATCTGAAGGATGCGTAGATTATTCCTCCATGCCCGATTTTCACTCGTATGTCTAAAGTCATTAGTTCATTGGTATCACGGACCCAACATGGGTTTATTACTGGACGTAACAACTACGCATATTAATAAGGTGGTGACATTGTTTGATATCGCCCATGTGAAAAAGCGGGATATGGGCTTAATTCTATTGGACGCAGAAAAAGCGTTTGACTGTGTGGAGTGGGCATACCTGTGGGAATTAATGCAGCATCTGGATTTTGGTCAGCGGTTTCTTACTGACCTTCAGATTTTGTACACTTCACCGATCGCCAAAATTGAATCTATGGGATTATCAGAAACCGTGAACATTACCAGGGGTACTCGACAGGGCTGCCCCTGTTCACCATTATTGTTTGCATTCTTTATTAATCCATTTATTGAACAGTTAGGTAATAATGCCTGGATGAAACCCTTTATGGTACAGATTATCCCATATTCTATATTTGCATATGCAGATGATGTTGAAATAACTAATTCAGATCCCTACCTGGCACACCAAGAGATAGAGCGGCTTGCCACAGTATTTGGGCAAGTGTCAGGCTACAAATTAAATACAGCTAAAACGCAAGTGTTAATCTCAGAAACGGTTAATTTGGATGATGTTCGAATCGAAAGAGAAGTAACATACTTCGGCATTAAAATCCGACCATCCTTACAGGAATTAGTTGAAGTCAATTGGGTCACGTTATTACGTAATATTCAGGAATCATTAAATAAGTGGTCACGACTTCACCTCACATTAATTGGTAGATGCAATGTTATTAAGATGAATGTATTAGCCAAGGTATTGTATTAGCCAAGGTATTATATTTGTTCAGAGCGGTACCATTAGAATTTACCACATCCCAACTACAACATTTGCAGTCTATTTGTTCTAAATTTGTGTGGGCACCAGGTAAACCAAGAAGGGCTATTCGATTCCTGACTCTCCCAATTGAAGGCGGGGGATAAGTAATTCCTGACTTTACGTTTTATTTTTATACATGTTTTTTGTTAAAAATGCGGATCTTATTGACTGGAGAAGATATAGGTAATTATGCAGAGGCCCCTTCAATCTTCCAGATTTTGTTGTTAGGACCAAAGGCACGACAATGCTTATTTAAAGAAATAGATGGAAGTTATTTTAAACGAACAAGGTTAAAGGTGTTGTCGGTTTTCAATGTTTGTAAAAAAATATGTAAGTTATGCCAAATTGAGAAATTATCTTGGTATACCCCTATTAATGCTATAAGGCTTCTACCTCCGATTTTCTGAGATGGTGTTGCTGTGGGGTGGCGGGTCAGAGGTATTGTTCAATTGGAAGATTTTGTTGATACGGATGGCTCTGTAATTTCTTTTGTGGATATGTCTAGATTGTGAAACTTGCCTAAGTCACGATTTTTTAAATACATGCAAATTCGCGACTTCATTACACGGAAAAGAATTACATTGGTTCCCAGCATAGTTGTTGCAGCCATTCAACGACAAGTTAAAATTGGGAAAGTCTATAAACTATGGCTATCACATAGAAAAGAGGATTTAGAGAAACAGGACGGTAAATGGTCCACAGTTTTGGGGGTAGATAATTTATCCTTGAAAGATGCTATTTTAATGTGAAGGGAATCTTTACTTTCTGCTAATCTGCATGTGCAATGTTCTAAAACTGTTCTTCATTTGTACTATACGCCGGCATGTATGTCTAAATGGAGAACAGGACAAGATGGTAAATGTTTTTTATGTGGGGGTGATAACGCCGATATGTTATATATTTTTTTCAGGTGTTGGCACCTGACGGAGTTTATTGATAATATAGAATTTCTTTTATGTAGAATCATTGGGATGCCGATAGTTATAACTTGCACAATTATGATTTTGGGTTTGGGGCCTCAATTAGGGAAGGGCACCCCCTTATTTAAACATCGATATTTGATTTTCATTGCCATGACTGTAGCACGGTTGTGTATTGCAGCAGATTGGCTCCATCCTGATCCTCCATCTTTTGAACGCTGGAGGACAAAAGATGTATAATGTATTTAATCTTGTGTTTAGCTTATATTTAGTTAAAGGGGTGAAGAAACGTAAAATTGGTATAAGGGGATTGTTTGCTGAGCATATGCATGTTTGAAGTGATATAAATGGATATATTAATTGTTTTTGTTAAAATATTGTGGAACAATAAAATAAAAAAAATGTATGTGGCCCTGCTTCAGTGCAAAAACAGCACACGCCTTCTGGTGTCACTACTTGTTTCATTCAGGTTTTCAAATAGGTTACCGGCAAGTACCCTCAATATTTTCCGAGAAGCCTAAAATCCTTGGCCAATACTATATGGGTCGAGTCTAGGGTGTCTGCAGAGTTCCGATATTCCTCCACCTCATCCCCTCAGCAGTGGTTGTGAGGGGTCTTAAGGTCCTGCACAAATGGCAATCACTCCCACAGTACAGCCCTTTCACATCTCGATTCAAGATCAGGAGTATTGCGCACCTTTTTTAGGGGGGTGGGGGTCAGCTCTACACACAAGAGTCAACTCCGATCAGATAAGCAATGAGAGGAGTGTGAGATTCTGGCCCTCCAGGCGCCTTATACCCCCTTCTTTCATCCAACCCTCCCTCACGTTTCCGACCAGGCTCTGCACTAAGCTTGTGTGGGAGGAAATTGTGGTCACTCAGCACCCACTTTGCAGCACATGCCCATCCTCCCATCACCTGGCTGATGTTCATTGAGGGCTGGAGTTGGCACTTAGTGCCTCTATCTTGGACAGAAACGTTTTTGCCCTCAGCCACACTCTGCTCCACTTTCAAGGAGAGGAGTCTCTTCAGGGACCTTGTTGTTCAACTGCTGCACTCTGCAGCCTGACCCAACGCATTTGACTGCTCCAGGCCTCTTCACCAACTATCGCTATCCCTGTTGGACCTTCCAGGTTCTTTGCTGCCAGCTGACAATGTGCGTGAGCGGTGGGGTGGTTATAGGATTAAGGGGTGGGATACAGTCATTTTGGACAGTCTCTGCAGCACGGGTCCATCCACTCACCAGGTTGATCCATTCTTGAGATGCTGTGAACACACAACCACTTCCTGCAATCCGGTGCAATCAATTAGCGCCACTGCCTCTTACTGCCTTCTCGTCTATCAATTGTATTCAATATTATACAAAGGACAACTGAAGAGATGGCAATAAATGATTATAAAAAGCAATCATTTCTTGGACTTAGTGTGCTTTTCAGATTCAATATCTCAGCAATAAAACTGGACATTCACTTTGTTTTACTGTTAACAGTGTTTAGTACTGGGTTGGTGTAAATTAATTGCCTATGCAAAGTGATATCAGTAATCATGGTAAACATACTCAGAAATAAAATACAGGCCATCATTTATTCTAAAACAAATCATGTTTCAAGTGATACTTTTACTATAGCAGCCAAGGTAACAGCTTACTCTAGATCAGGTAGTGGCTGGTCAAAATCATGAAACTCCTCAGGAAGTGTGATTGCATTATAAGCAGCTTCTCGGTTCTCTTCCGGTAGATCAACAACACCTAAAAGTAATCAGGAAAAAGATGAATCATAATTCGAAGATTCAAGCATGCCACTGAAAATGTTTCAAGTTGCTCATGAAAATCCTAGAAAGAATCAAGACTGCCAGCATAATGGAAATGGAACACTCAAAAACTCACTTCCTTTCATAATATAATCATGTTGTAAGCCAAACATCAGATTCTCACAAGCAATAAAATCAACAGTACAAATTACTCAACTTATTTCTTTCACTTCTATACTCTGCGTCACTGACTCATGTACATCGAACGAAATTGCACGCTTCAAAAAACAGGTGCAAGGTAAATGGTCCGATGCAAAAACTCCGCTCCAAGTCAACAGGGGAATTACTGTGGTGTATAAGATGGAAAAAAGGCATCAAAGTATCCTAACAAAACTCAATACCTAGAACTCAACCCAGCACAATAGGTCTCCCCAGTACCAACCAGGATCAGGACTTACGAAAGGACACTCCTGCAGCCAGTAGAGCAAAAATCCCTGTTGGTGTGTGTGAAGGGTGAATGCTTCCTCGTTCTTCTATGGCTAGAGAAAGACTAAGACGGGCACACTGAGGCAAGGGACTGAGCACTGCATGTTCGCACTTGTTAAAATGACAGAGTAGGCTATGTTGGGTATTCTCAATCCAGATGATACATTCAGGAGACCTTCAATTTATAAGCCATGCAGATGTTTGTCAACTCACCCAAATTCCAGTTAGTGGCATGAAGCCAGAATGTTCCATCTCCATGTCAGGTGCAACAGAATCTTACAGAAGCCTCCAAGAATGCCACTTTTTCATAAAATTGGTACTGTGGTCATGGTTTCTTATGTGACCAAGCACCCTTGCCTCTATTTTCTATTCCGATGCCTTTACCACCCAGAAGTACTTTTGCTACAGCTTTACAGGAGCCTATATGGACTATTTATCACAGTTCTATCAGGGATCCCAGAAAATCCTTGACTAGAGTAAATTTTTCTTCTGGAGGTGGGGACGCGGAGGAGTCCAGCTAAACGGCAATTGGTAGTGAGATACATAGAGGAAGGTAAGAAAATATGGGGTAGGCAGTAAACCGGGGTGGAAACCTGATTTACGAATAGCAATTTTAAAAATATACCCATCAGACACACGCATCATATGTCAATACAGGTGCATCAACCAGTACAGAGCCCAGGAGCAGGGAGTGGCCAAACGTCACATTATGCTTAGCTCCCATGGAGCACAACTGGTGCAACTGATACCATGGCTAGGTGCAATGAATGGCTAAGTGCAATGATCTGAGCCTATAGTCCAAAGAGAACAAAGGTTATGTGGATTGGTTCTTAGCTTTTAGCTTAATAGACTATCTAAATATCCTGCCCTAGTTAGTAAGGAGTAGTAACTTTCTGGTCAGCCTTTATTCGCTTCTCTCCACCACAACCACCCAGTGAGCTTAAAATTTACTCAAACCCACTTGGAAATACTGCCTTGTCACTGTAGTGAAACATGGCAGCTGAATGTCGGTTGCATATTGCACATATAAGAGAGGGGGACTACTGTCACTTCAAAGCTATGGTAAGCTGACCAACCTGTGATACTCTTTTGAATGCATCTCTGCAGAGGGTAGGCATGCCAGTTAGCCACGTTATCATCGGTGGCCACATGTACACTGGAAGATAAATCTGCTCCAGTTATGTTATTGACTGGTTCGGCTACCCCCAGACACATCGTTATAGAATTCTGGGCTTCTTTAATTAGTTCAGCTTGTTTTATTAACCGTGCTATCATGCTCCTAGAACAAGCAGAAATTACTGTAGCAACAAAGCCTAGAATCAGAAAGTTATAAAATGATGTTGCTAAGACACTTCTGGGTTTTGTTCATACAGTAATTTCACTTACTTTCAACAAGGCAGCCTTGCTCATAGAGGAAAGATTAGATCAGGACTGTGAAAGTGTTTTATAATAAAAAAAACTTATGGGAAATGTCGTGAGTATAATGGGGAAAGGTCAGTGAGAATGGGCAAGGGTGGTATATCCAGTAATTTTGAAGTCCTAATAGCCTCCAGGTACCGGAATATAAAATGCAATGTAAACACCACGTTGGAAATGGCCCTTTCTGCAGGGTCACCCCCGAATTTGTTGCCTTCTTCCTGCTACGTCCCCCCAACCCCCACCCCCCCCCCCTCCCACCCCCCCAAAACCCACTTTTAATTCTTGGTTTAGTTGGCTTTAGGACTTCGGGCACTTCACCACTGCTAACCAATGTAAACGTGCATGTGCTCTTTCCCTAAAACATGGTTTGTTAGGAATATCCATAATTGGCATATTTAAGTTGCTTACAAATACCTAGAGGCCCTGGGCACATGTAGTGCTCTTTACTAAATTAAATACTACTAATGAGCCTGCAGTATTGATTGAGCCACTCACTTAAGTACCCTTTTAAATAGGTCTCAGGCCTGCCACTGCAGGCCTGTGACATTTAAATAGACCACCTCCAATCTTTAGGGTTCATTATAAATCATGTGATGTCTTGCCTTCTTCCTACGCAATTGCTCACGTTCCTGGGGGTTGTGATAAATTCGGTGGAAGTAACCATAAGCCTCCCGTCCAGGAAAATGGTGAAGATTTGTCACGAGAACCGGAAGATCTTACAGAGACTCCAGACATCCCTGTGCAACATTGCCAGGGTGGTGGGGTTGCTCCCAGCCTCCGCGCAGGCCATTTTTCCGGGGACTCTGCATTTTCGGGCCCAACAGAGACTTCAAGCGTCTCACTTACGCAGAGGCTTGACATACACCCAACAGATTGCCACTTTCTGAAGAGGAAAAAGGAGCTCAATTGGTGGCTCTCTCACATGGAGGCGTGGAACGGTTGTGCCATCTTCGGAGCCCTTACGGACCTGGTGATCAAGTCGGACACCAGCGGTTCCGGCTGGGGGGCACGATGTGGAGAGTTCACCACTGGCGGAGGGTGGTCTGCAGAGGACCAAGCATTGCACACAAACTGCCTCGAGTTGATGGCAGGGTCCTTCGCAGTCCGCTGCTGGATCAAGGACAGGGTTCAGTCCTGCATCCTCCTTAAAATGGACAATGTGGCGGCGGTCCCTTACATAAATAACCTAGGCGGGGCGCGATCCAAAGCCCTGGCGGACCTAGCCAAGGAGTTCTGTGAGTATAGTCTGTCGCACTAGTTCTCGACAGCGGAGCATCTTCGGGGGTGTCCAACCAGGAAGCGGACTGACAGTCACGCCATCTCCGGGACTTGAGCATATGAAAACTTTTTCCTCCAATGGCCCATCCCCTGCAGGATCTGTGGGGAGCGTTCGACAACCTTTTTGCATCACGTCTGGACCACCAGCTTCCCCGGTACTTTAGTTGGAGACCGGATCCGGGGGGCGATTGCAATGGAAGCGTTCCTTGAGCATTGGTGGTCTGAACGAGGATCCGTTTTTTCCCACCTTTGCCATGATCATGCGGCTCACAGCACAGTCCAGCGCCAGCAAGCGGAGCTGGTAGTGATCACTCCAGTTTGGTTTCTAGTTCTGATGGAACTTTGTTGGGATTCTCCAATGTCTACGCCTGCACCCTCATCTCCCGAGCGATCATGCGGCCTAACCTCACCCTCTGATCACGAACGTGTCCCTCCCGCTCAATGCATGGCGGATTACCGGGATAGATGGACGGTCCAGAGAATTGAGAAAAGCGGCAGATCTCCTCTCGAGAGCCTGGTTGGACGGCACCAATTAACGGTATAGGTTGGCCTAGGTCTCAATGGAAGAGTTGGTGCTTGCGACATATTCTGGAATGCGTGGGAGCAGACGTTGTCCACGTCCTGAATTTTCTGGCGCAGCTTGCTTCGGAGGGCTTGGCCTACAGGACGATAAATACCTTCCGGTCCACCAAATCAGCTGGTAATGCCTCCATGGCTGCCTATCCAGTGGGAGAAAACCCATTGGTGACAAAACTACTATGCATTATTCACCTTTCCCTTCCTCCGGAACCAAGATACTCAGTCCTCCGGGATGTTAATAAGGTCCTCAACATGTTTCAGCTTGGCCTAGTAACAAATACCTTTCCCGTAAACAGTTTCCGGGCAATATGGCCGTGTTGTTATGCCTGGTGTCTTGCCGAAGGGTCTCGGATGTCAGGGCCTTGGATATTTCGGGGAGGTCCTTTACTCCGGATGGGGTTATCTTCCATGTATCACGGAGGACAAAGTGTCATTTGCGGGTAATTTCCTACCCAGCTTTTCCAGAGATTCCCAAACTGTGTGGCAAGATATATCAAGGCTAGGAAAGCATGACTGGAGTTACGCCCGCATGGAGCGCGCCAGCTGCTCATTGCTCTGAGGAAACCCTTTAGAGCGGTCTCTTCCTCAACCATCACAAGATTGGTTCGTTGGGTTATGCTAGAGGCTGGCATCAACACAAAGTTAATTTATTTATGTATTTTATTTTTAGAGTTTTATATAGCGCGAACTTGAACCGATTAGGTTATCAGAGCGCATTACATAGCACCAGTTCCGTTACATGTTATCAAAGCACTTTACATGGAATCAGTTACGTTACATAAGGAACACATTTCTTTTTGTTCTAGTGAATAGGGTTATCTCTTCACACGGGGGAAGGGATACACCTGGCTATACTCCAACAGTCACACAGGCGACTAGTCGTTAAAGCTATATCTCTATACACAGGGAGGGGATACACATGGATACAATCTAAAAATCACATAGGATACTAGTTAATAGAGTTATCTATTATCTACACAGGAGGGATATGACTGGAAATACTCTAAGGGTCACATAGGAGTGGTAGAGAGTACAAAGGTCCACTGCAAACACTAGTGATAAGAGTCAACTACATACACATAGGAAGGGAAATGACTGGTTAAACTCTAAGAGACGCATAGGGGTGGTATATGGTGTAAGGACTTCAGCGGATACCAAAGCTTAGCATTATTGCAATAGGTCAAAGATGCAGTCACAGCATAGAGGAAGGGTGGGTGGGATGCAAGGTATGGAGGGAAGGGCTAGAGTCCAGCGAAAACTGTCCGAAAACCGCAGCAAAGTGTCATTCAGGATAGCACGCAAGTCGAGAAGTCCAGGAGAGAAGGTGGGAGCCCAGGAGGCGCATCGCCATCTTGGAGAGCTTGCGACCATCAGAGTTCACCAGAGGCACTGTCCTCACAGCGTACCGGACACAGCCACAGGCAGCAGAAGGTGGTGGATCGGTTGTTTGGTGCGCACTCTGGCAGAGGAGCGATGGCCTCGAAAGCTTTCGTGCTAGGGGCCCGCTTGGAGGACATTCTGAAGCGGTCGACTGGTCGTCAGTTTCCACTTTTAAGAGGTTTTACTTTAAACCAGTCTCCTCCATTGCGACCCAAGTGGTGGATAAGCTTTGAACTAGCCTAATCCTCAGCTCCGTGTCCTGCCATAGAATTAAAAAATTCCTAGCTTTCGTAACAGAAAGTTTTAATTCTATTAGAGACTCGGATTAGCCCGCCCGTAGAATGCTTTCAAACCCATCTGGGTTTTGGAGACATACGTAATAATGTAAGTTAAGTTTTTTCCTGCTTTAAGGCTCTGTGTTAGAATGTATGAATTAGTTCCCTGCACGCTGAAGGTAATGACTCCTTTCTTTAGCCATAGGTCTGGAGACATCGAAACAGGAGTAAGGATCTTCCACAGTCTGCTTTATCACAGGAAGAAACAGGAAGCGCTGCAGGACTCTCAGTTATGGAGCCAGGAGACTTCTGATTGGCTAGAAACATTGTCATGGAATGTGTTTTTTCTAAAGACTCATGAGACATTTAGTCTTCAGTGTTTCGGTTTATTTTGCGATGGTTGCAATAGGTCTTGCCTTTAAGTTTAAGCAATCTGGAGTGTTGCTTTGTGTAAATTAATGTCTGTTTGTGACAGGTTGTGTTTTTATGTTGTTAGTATTGTATTTGTTTACTATTTGAAAGCATACTTTAGTAGATAGGAGCAGCATTTTTAGTTCTGAAGGAGAAAGATTAGAATGAGGGCGAACATCGTATAGTGAGTAGTATAACTGATGCAGAAGAAAAATGTGGGGATAGAGTAAATGGGGAGTGTAGGTAGAAAGTATGCTGGAGTTAATGTTTTGTATGTTGGAAAGTGTGGACAGCAGTATAATGAACAATAGAGTAGTAGCGGAGTGTATGGTGTGTTAGGATGTGGTGTGAGATGCAGCAGAATAGATGTGAGTTTGAAGCAAGGTAATTTTATTTTAGTAGCATCAGGTATAATGAAGTATAGAAGTGCAGAAGAGCATTTGTTGTCAGCTATTAAGAGAACACTTCATATAAACATATGCACTATTTAGTACATCTAAAATGCGCCGCACAACTTCCTGGTTTGACTAAACCATAATTCTTTCTAGTTCCCCAAGCATCATTTTCGAAAATAACCCAAAAACATTTCTTAGCGAGATGCTGTTTCGAATATACAGTTCTCAATACTTAAAAAACGTATTTTTACAGTATCATCGGATATGATGCATCTACCATGGTGCTCGCTTTGCTATACATTTACAGAATGACAGCAACTAGCAACCCTCACACAGAGTTCACACTCAAAATGCTATTTTTTTTCTTGGTGAACAAAAGATTTTCAGCTGAACGATTACTGCATGATAATTGAATCCATGCTGTGTAAGCAGGAAGCTCCTTTTACACCAGTAAAAACAAACTTTGGGGCGCAGATTAGAAGAAAAGTAATCGTAGAAGCGCTGAAAATCACATAAGCAGACCAGAGGAAGTAAAGTGGTATTTTTGACACAAAGATTAAGTGTTGTCAATTTCGAGCGAGATCTAATGGCAATGCGCAGTCTTGGCTAGTAGCTGCCCTAGCACAGACAGGTAGGACCGATACAGAAATAAAGCCGGCGTAGAAAAGAGAGGGTCTGCAACTAGCAATGAAGTCAAAAGCACCAAGTGCCTCCACACCAGTCCAAGCCCGCTGTTGGACCATGGGCTAAAAGGAACCACAGCAAGCAAGGAGCTGGCAGGCTCAGCTTTGGGAGAGACTGCCCAATTGTGCAAGCACACTACTAGTTCCTATCCCGCAACACAAGCAATATAAAAGTCACGCACCTCTCTGTAAGGGTCAATCCGACTGGCAGATACGGATTCTTCTCTCGGGATCTAGCGCTACGAAGCATAGGCTCACACTATCTTTTCTCTGACACAGAACGTTTGAGTCCTTAATAGAATTTAAACTTTTGTTATAAAAGCTAGCACATTTTTTATTCCACTACTCATTCACCGAAACTGTTCACATTATTCCAGCGTGGCATATCTTGCACATCGGTTTGAGGATTTTTAAGAACCGTATGTGACTTAGCCAACATCTCACTTCTATGATATACTACACTCAACATCTTTGTAACTACACTCCAGCAAAGGGACCCGGAGAACAATGAAAATCGAAGCACTTTGCAGCTGTCATGAGTATGAAGTGCTTATAAGCCTGCTCCAATCAAATGTAGTACTCTAACATTTGCTGCAAGAAGATTGCCAAAAGAATACTTAAAAGACCAAATCAAATGTGTACAAGTTTCAAAAGAACAGTAGAAATGATTAATAGTTACACCATCTGGGAAATCAAAATACATTTGAGCCCTTCAGTGACAACTTAGAGGATGGTCTGAGCAAACACAAAAACTGATCTCAAACTGATTAATGTTGCATTTAAATAGAATAAGTGGGGCACATGAAGATATTACAGGGCACTGATAAACCCTCAACATATTTTGGCCAATTTATGAAAATGATAAAGGCTCAATAAAACTTAGGTCCTGTCCTTATTTAGGCACGTCATTATTTGTGAGAGACTGACCAGGATGAAACCAACTTCAGCTGGGACAAACAAGAGTAGGTCCTTTACAATGTAGCCTCTCAATCTTATCTGAATAATGGTAGCCTTCAGTCTCATGCAACCTGAACTAGCAGTTACCTGATTAGAGCGGTTAACAGCAAGGGCTTTCCTAATATTACTATTGTAGTATTCCGACAAGCAGAAACGTGTACTGATCGGAATCACCACAAATCGCAATAGGTTTACAGTATATTGTTAATAGAAAGGATTCGGAGAAAACAGTAAAAAAAAAAAACTCCTACATAAAAAGCCTGTTCAAGAATTCAGCCACCAAACTAGACTTTTTGGAAACAAATATTTGCTCATAGTTTAGCTATTAAGTATTAATATGTAGGGTACATTTCAACAGTAATATGACAACACTTTAAAACAGAAATAAGTACAAGAAGGACATTTTATTTACATATTATAATAGTAATCTTACAACTATACCTGGACGAAAAGCCATCTTGATCTTAATAAAAGCTTCATTACAATCTGCCAGAAGATATTTCGCTTTTCTGTGATAAATTCGTACTACTCCCAGTAAAAGATGTCCGGACGTCCGCAGTGCCATCTTCACCTAAGAAATCATTGTAAAGACCATACACATTCCGTTAAAAACGTATACCCTCCAGGGATAGTCAAAAAAGTTTGTTTTATTTAACACCCAATGTCAAAATGAGGCATAGCTCAGCTCATTCAGATTACAAACAACAAGTTACTCAAACAGGTGCTCATCTTCATGGGTCTCTTGCCTCTCCTTCAAAGCTACGAAAGCAAAGTAGTGGAAAGGGAGGGAGGGTTTGCTTGTGGGAATGAAACACAGAAGAGTAGCTGGTGGGCTTGAGGAAGACTGATTGGTAAAGCAAAGGCCATTGCAGAAGTGACCATGAAGGTAAGTGACTATATCATGAAGGGATCACATTCTAGTGGTTAGTGTCAGGCCACACAACCAGCTATATATACATGAAAAGGCGGAGATTGAGTGGAAAAGTGATACTGTTGGGCTGGGAAGGCATAGAGTTGGGCAGGACAATCAAAATTGAAGGAGAAGACACATGAGTGGGGATCAAAATGGTCAGGACACAACTGGGAAGGGAAAGCTAGTTGGCCCTAAGAGTTATTGATAGGCCAATGAAATGAGGGAGGAAGTGCAGACCGGCTGGTCCGAGATGGGCAGGACTGACAGGAATATTTAGATTTAATGAAGATGCCTTTTGACATTGCTCTGTGTTGGCTACTTTTCTTAAAACCCAGGTCGTGGCCTTCACCTCATTTCGCTCCAAGCCTACTAATCTCAAATACGGAATATCCCAGGGATAATCATTAAGCCCCACCCTATTCAACGTCTGACACTCTACTGATACCCTTGGTAAGTTCATTTGGCTTGCATATAGTGTCATAAGCAGAGGATAACCAATTCATTTCCATCTATAATAATCTAGCACAGGTTCAATCTAATTTTCCCTCATGATGGAGTACAGTATCTTGCTAGATGAAATAACATTATTGAAATTAACAGTGAAAAATACGAAAACATTGCTTTTTGGTCAACAATCAATTGAATGGAACTTCTCTTCATGGTCCAATGAATTTGGTCCTCTGCCTTCACAAGTTGATTCCGTAAAAAAAAAAAAAATCAACTAAATAAACCTCATGTTTTATGTTCGGTCATAAATATTCTCAAAACAGATTATTCAGGTCACGGTCTGTTTCGCTGATGAGAATATTAATGGGGGTGTTCCCATTTAGTTCCTAGTCCTTCTAAAAAATATCTTGGTTCAATCTCTTCACTTTGTACCTAGATTTTGGCAATTTTTGTAACTTGTCACTTTGTGCTATCTTCTTAACAGTTTCTTGGTTGCACAGCCACCTGCAGCTGGTCTGATTTTGAATGCCCAATGCACATTTTCCAGCTCCAAGAAAGAGGCCAAATTCTACACTGCCACGTGTTCTCTCAGGAATAGGTCCACATATTTCACAATACTTTTTTCTCTTATAGAGCAGGACGTATTAGCATACTGTTGAAACAAACAAGTCAGAACAAACTGTCACAATTTAAGGTTGAAGTAGCAAGGCGCTTCGTTCAAAATAGGCTGTCAGAGCAGAAAACAGCTGCATTGGTTACGATCAATTCAAATGTATATTTCACTTGCAGCTTGCTGTCCCTTCAACCTTTCATTGGAGACATGGATAGACCTTTGCAAAGAACAGTGAATGAAGGGGCCAGCCAGGAGCAAGCTGCAGAGAAAGCTAATAAGGGTCACGTCGTCAATGCTCTATGTTTAGAAGTCCCTGAACTCTGGTCTGTGCTGGAGACCAACTACAGTTATGCAGGAGGAAGATCCCCCACTAGTGGGACCTTGTCACTAATTTCCAGCTGCGATACCTGTGATAATAGAAAGTTATGAAAAGGGGATGGCCGTTGCTCAACCCGGTGGAGCCTTACTTTACATTTATTAAGCAACATGTCGAGCAAGAACCATCAGTAAAGTCCTAAATGAAAATAAAATAAGAATATTTTATGGATGGGTGCTGCAGTGACATGCCAAGTGTGCTAGGCAGGTAAACACCAACAGCAGCTGGCTTAATCCTGACTTCAGGATGCATTTGTGACTCGCTGCATTGGATCTATTCTTTACCTTTGTATTAGTGTACCATCTGCCGAACACCGTCGCAATCTGAGCATGACAATATACAAGGGTACAATCTCTGAAAGGCTTGTCGTGCTTAGGATAATCGGTTCTTGCATCCTGGTCTGTACAAAATGCACATGCTCACAACAGCTTAGCTTCCTCATGTTAGGACGAGGAAGCTGAAGTGAGGCAGTCCCTGGTCAGTGAAGAAGTACACACTACTTGGTAGCCTCTGGAGATATCACCATACAATGAGATCTCAAACATTTTCTATAAAAGCTACTTAATGTTCAGTATATACCACATAAATTATCAGTGCTACAAAGGTGACCACTTTATTCAAGACCCCATTAGAGGCTTTTGCATGCACGGCTACTGTTGGGTTTGGTCCTTTATGCAGGGTCATCGCACGACTTCTTGCCTTCCTCTTCCTATTTTTTGCTGAATATGATTTTTGTGGCTTAGGCACTTCACCACTACTAACCAGTGCTAAAGTGTATGTGCTCACTCCTTAAAACATGATAACATTGGCTTGTCCTCAATTGGTATATTTAATTACCGGTAAGTCCAAGTAAAGTGGCATTACGTGTAGCCAGGACCTGGAAATTAGGTACTACTAGTGGCCTGCAGCACTTATTGTGCCACTCAATTAAGTAGTCATATAAACATGCCTCACGCCTGCCAATGCAGCCTGTGTGCGCAGTTTTAAACTGCCAGGATGATCTGGCAAAAAAAAAAAAAAAACCCTTCTGCCAAGCCCAAACCTTCTGTTTAATCCATACAAGTTACCCCTACAATAGGCCATGGACAGCACAAATGGCAGGGTACAGTGCAATTAAAAAGTGGTCAACAAATGTGTTTGCACCTTTGGGATACGTACCTTTGGCGAAATGATGCTTTCAACGCTGCTCTCCAAATTACACTCAAAAACATGGGCCTTGGTTAGCTTTTTATCCCAGTGGGCCGCTAGCCAGATTTTGGCTAGCGGCCCTCGCTTGCTCAGGACAAAGTGGGCGTAGAACATTGTCCCAGCAGCCTAGGAACACACAAGGAACACCTAGAAAATAAAATAAATTATGTTAGAGATTAAGTTGAGCTTATGTCTCATTATTGGCAAAAAATAAATGTGACACCAATAAAATAATGCAGAATTAGGATTTAATGTCATCAGGTCCAACAATAAACGTTTTCAAACTTCTTCAAACTTCTAAATGAGTCACCTTGGCAGGAAGTCAGAAAGTAGAAAAACCCAGATAAACTGGCCAACTGGAATATACTAAAAGGCGAGATATCAAAAACATTAAGTGGGAAATGCTGCTTTGGGTCCGTTCTCTTTTTTTATTAGTTCAAAGGTAAGTTTATTAAAAGGAATACAAGGTAATAATACAGAATAGGAACATAGTATTATAAGGGAAAACAATAAGGGGGTGAGAAGAAGAAAAAAAAAAGGTCCGTTCTCTTTAAGAGGGGGTGATCTATACATTTAGACAATGAAATGATATGGTGTTAACTCCCATAAACAGTGCCAAATTTTCATATTACTAAGAATACGTAAATTAGTTACATTTAGAATAAGTGTATGTAGATATGTGTCTCATAGAAATCTGGCATTTTTGGGGGAATCTGGGCCTATGCTGGACATACCAGGCTTGCAGTGTATTAAGTGAGTAATTGATGATCAAAATAAATGGCACAGTTATCCCAGAAAAGGGAGCGGTGACGTTAATAGGTTACAGGAAGACAAAATGCCTACATAAGCACAAGACGATCAGTAGCAGAGGGACTATACAGGAAAGTAACATGAAGGTAAGCACTGTGGGGCGAGAATGACGTATGCTGTGCATTTTTATTTAAGACTTTCAGTAACATTTTTACAGATCCAGACATAAATCCATTTACTTGTCGGTCAGTCTGCACTTATTTTAAAAAATAGAAAACAGCTCTTCTAGCATCCTAGTAGGCTGACCGCATTCAGGTGCCACACAGATGACAAGACCCTCTTCCCCAACAAGTGTTTCCACCTTGCTCATGAATTATTGAACCACCATGCTCTCAGGTGCTGGTCCATAACGGGCAGGACTAGGACATCTAGCTAAAGGCAGACTTGCTGAAGAATCAAAGTACGGCTCTGTAAGGGTCCATCAAAGCTGTGTTACAGTGCAGCAAGGGTTCTGAAGTATGTTTGTTGTTTCAATAGCGACTACTAGGACACTAGTTGCACACTGAAAAGCAGGGATATATATATATCGGCTCCATCCTTAGATTGTTTTGCCATAGTATGGTTAGATGGAGTAGTATGATCGAATACAGAAATGCCCATGTAAGTGTATCTAAATAAGATAGTGTTGGAACAGACAGGTTTCCGGGGAGGCTGGGAGGGCATGTACCACTCTGCAGCCCTCTATGCCAAGAACAGATGCATACTGGTAAGTAGGATATTCCGTTCGAGGCATATGGGCTGCAGATGGTACATTTATGAATAGACTATACAGCAGTTACCTCCCTAGCGGTGGTCACCAGTGTCTGTTGCAACAGTTTGAAATGAAGTTTTTAGTACAGCTTGGCCCACTCTAGCCTATTGTGTCGCCTGCACATCTACACAGTAGTGTTTTGTGAAGGTATGCGGTGTAACCCAGGTTGCTGCTTTGCATATCTCATCTAGAGGAATGTTTCCTAAGAATGCCATAGATGCCCCTAGTTTACGTGTAGAGTGAGCTCTAGGAGGAACAGTTAATGTCCTCTTTGCTTTTATGTAACATATTTGTATACATTTTACAATCCACCTGGCAATGCCTGCTTTAGAGATAGGATTGCCCTTATGTGTTGGAGAAAACGCTACAAATAGTGGTTTGGTTTTTCTGAAAGTTTGTGTTCTTTCTATGTAGTACAATATTGCCCTACTGACAACTAATGTATGTATGGCCCTTTCTGCTACCGTCTGTGGTTTTGGAAAGAAGACTGGTAGTTCCACTGGTTGATTGATGTGGAATGCGGAAATTACTTTAGGGAAGAATTTTGGGTTTGTTCTAAGAACCACTTTATTTTGGTGTAAGAATGGTTCTTGTATTGTAAATGCCTGTATTTCACTTACTCTTCTTAGTGAAGTAATGGCTATAAGAAAGGCTACCTTCCATGTAAGGAATTGTATTTCACACCTATGCATAGGTTCGAAAGGCGGTCTGGTGAGTACTATGTTGAGATTCCAGACCGGGGAAGGCGGTAGTCTTGGTGGAATGACTCTTGAGGCCTTCCATGAAAGCTTTTATTGCTGGCACTTTAAATAGGGATAGATGTTGCCTGTTTTGTAGGTACGCTGCTATAGCTGCAAGATGTACTCTAATAGATGTGTAAGCAAGGTTACATTGCTTTAAGTGTAGTAAATAGCAAATCTCCTTAGTGGATGCGTCCAGAGGGTTGATGTTGTTACTGTTACAGTATATAGCATGCTCTGGTGGTAGGACGTCTTGCTTGCTTAATGATTTTCATACAGTTTGGAGGTAAATTTAAGTATCCAAATTCTATGACCTCTGGAGCCAGATCGCTAGGTTCAATTGTTTGGGATCTGGGTGCATTATTTCTCCATGGTTCTGTGTAAGGTGCATGGGTAATATTTCGAACTTTTGATTTGGCACCTGTGAGAGTTGCAGTAGCGCGGTGAACCACGGTTGTCGTGCCCACGCGGGTGCTACTAGTATCATTGTCATTGAATGTTGTTGCAGTTTTCGAACCACTAATGGAATTAGTGGGAGAGGGGGAAAAGCGTATGCAAATTTGTTGGACCAATTTATCGATAACGCATTGCCCTGCGACAGGTGGTGTGGGTACCTGGATGCGAAGTTTTGGTATTTTGCGTTCTGATGAATGGCAAATAGATCTATCTCTGGTTGTACCCATCTTTGGAAGAATGGCTGCAGTATTTGGTCGTGCAGTTCCCATTTGTGTATTTGTTCTGACTCTCTGCTTAAGATGTCTGCTATCTGATTTTGAACTCCAGATAGATCTTTTGAGGAATGGCCCATCTCCAAATGTCGTGCGCTAGTCTGGATAGTTGGAGAGAGTGTGCCCCCCCCCTGTTTTTGAATATAATACATCGATGTCATGTCTGTTCTGACCAGGACTACTTTGTTGAGAATGTATACAAACTAACAGAGAGGCAACAATATACAATGAGGTACATATATTAAGTATTTTCAGGAGAATGTTCATCAATGTTCACACAAAAGAGAGAGTAATGATCCTTCAAGTGATTCTTCAATTTTTATTTCAATCTTCAAACATAATCTTGACAGAGATGACAGCCAACGCGTTTCGCCCAAATCGGGCTTCCTCAGGGCAAAATGATTTTATGAGTATCAAAGTAACTTCAATATGATGTCACCATGAGGACAAACCTAATTCTTCGGTATTGAATTAGAAGCGGTCTATGAGTAAAATGATCCATGCGTTTTCTATTCAGTGATGGATGCCAGTAAGCATTATACATGAACACGGCACTGATGCAGGAGAGACTTTTTCTTTACAAATCGATTTTTCTCCAATTCATATAGTGGTCAGGTCTGAACAGGTAATACATGGGTTTCCGGGTGGACACTATAATAGTGTCACTGGATAAAATGAGTTAAGTCGCAAGGCGCGAGACAGCCATCCAACACCCGGTTAAGACCCTTCGTGAAGGTAGGTCAGGTAAAGAAATCCGCGCGAAACGTTTTCCACCTCTCACACTTAGAGAAACACCTTAGTGAGTGTAACACATAGCCTGAATTACACTCCTTTTTATCCTGCACTACACTATTTTAAAAAGGTCCTGAGGAAAGCCAGATTTAGTTTAAGGCACTGGCTGAAATATGTCGACCAACTGATGGATCTAGGAGGCAGTAACTCGCCTCCCTTCAACATCCCCAAGCCTTATTTTAACTGCCGACGGGGGCCCAGTTATTAAAATTTAATTTACCCTCTGGTACTGGGACCCTTGCCAAGCAGTTTTAACTCACACTTCACTTTACACCTCCCACTGCACTCTCAGTAAAATACCAGCTCCGCTGTAATCAGGCGTCGCAGCACACCCAGGACACATTAGGTGTCACTGAGTGGGCCCGATGATGAATCATGCCACAGACCAGGTTGGTGGGTGAGGGCTTCGTGAACTCACTAACGAGGTGCCCATGACAAATCTAATCAGAGTCCTAACAATATCGGTCATATTTAAGCTAGTCTCTTTTGATAACACAAACTACGGGGACTCGGACTAGCTTTCTAGTCCTCTCTCTCTCTCTCTCGTGATACACGCATCTACAAAAATGAACCATTGCTGGATTTTGATTACTTTTCAGAAATCTACAGCTCTACAGGATCACCCATGTGTTTTAGAGTGGCTTCCACCACAAAGGGAAAGTAGGTTGAAAGCACCAAAAAATAAGTAAAACGGAGAGCCTCTTTGAAAAATGCCATACTTTTTTTTTTTTTAAATGTAAATGTCTTTTTGTTTCAGCCAGGAAAATGTTGCTAATGCCATTTTGAGAGAAAAAATTGACCTTTTTTGCAGAGCACTTTTTCCCTATTTTCCCCCCAAACACCTCAAAATGTAGCTATACTTGTTGCCCTATTTTCTTGGTCCCTACAGAGGGAATCAATTCAAAGATGGTCTTTCAAGTTTGATTCTTATTAAATAATATCTGATGTGGACTTACAAATAGTTTACCGTAGTCAGTTAAATAATAAACAATGCCATCAGAAAACACTAATTATTGCATACAGGCCTAAACAAAGATTTGGCAACTGCATTGCTCTCCCCATAGGAATTGCAGATTTTAAAGCTTAAGTAACTTTTCTGTCATTTTCCATATATAAAATACTTACAAGCATTTGCATACAATATTTAGAATTGTAATCACAGTGGATTATGCTAATGTAAATCACTTTACTATCCGCTGAAATGCATTCACCGCTGTGTATCTGAAATTTCATTACTGAAACAGTTTTTCAGCACAGCACAATTAAGGTGACCCTCAAAAAGTTTGGCACTTAAAACGCAGGCATTCAAACAAACAAATACCAAGGCCATCACATACAAATAAACTTCCATGACATGCCTTGGAACAAACTCAAAAAGCTCAGTCACCTCACATAACTTGCACTTAGTCTGACACTGCAGCGAAACAAAGGCCAACACTGTTAAACCAATGACAATCTCAACTACCATAATCTAAATAGCATAACAAAGTGCATAGGTATTTTATAAGAAATCATACCATACTTCTGTGCCTTTACTTAATCTGGCACAGACCATACAAAAACTGAAATTCGATGTGCATCCAATCAGGGGGCACCTCTAAGGCAAACCCATCCGGACCAGGAGAAGATGCTGCTGGATTCACTAAGACTCCAGGGCCCTGCACAATCTAAGTTGCACAAACCCAGAAAATAATGTCATCAGGGGGGATTTTGATTTTTTTATGTTGACCCGGGAGGGAAAGCTAACAGATTATTCCAGCTCAGCAAAATTAAGTAAGGATGGTCATGAGTCTTCATAAAACTGATGGGCCGACCCATACTTCAAGGTACACAATTGATAATATTCTTTGTTCTAATTTTTTTTTTGTGGAACAATGCTCCCGAATGATCTGACAAATCACTTCTCTATCCAATTTTCAAGAAAGAACCCCAGTCATTTCTAGTTTGGGGTAAGATTAATATTAATAAGTGGAGCACCTCAGTAAATGTTGGAATACATCTGAAACAAGTCTAATAAGAAAACAGGGAATCAACAAAGACAACCACTGGTTTACTAAGGATCTCGGTGCCAAAAGACAAGATTAAGAAGAATGAAAGGATCTGGCAGAGAATGATGAAAAGGATCGTAAAAATATTAAAGTTGAAGTCAACTGTTATGAACAGGAATTTATGGGGCAAAAGCATGCTTTTTCTTCAAGGTTTATCAATGACAGAAAATTGACCAAAAATGTTTCATGCGATATAGAAACTGAATAGACCAGAATGCTTGACACCTTCTGCGCCGAAAACAACTGTGCTGCATGTCTGCAAAAAGCTTGCTACAAAATAACTAGTGTATTATAAAGAAAGAGCATCAGAAACTAGAATATTCACCCTAATCACGCAGGCATGGAAAGCCAGATTGCAACATGCAGCCTTCCTTTGGTCTCTGAATATGAAATAGAAACTTTACCTGAACAGAAATGAGCCTAAGATTACATATTTGAGGGAAACCTAGGTATGGCCTTGAGGTCCTTGAAGGCCAACATGGGGTTTTGGAAGGGACTTCCACCATCTCTGGCAGGGAGAGTGGCCCTCCTAAAGATGGTGGTGTTACCAACACTATTACTTCTTTTAGACACTTCCACTATGAATACCCGAGAAATGGCATGCAGACTTACAATCCATAGTTACATCCTTTCAGCGGAGCACGGGTCGGAGACGGATTGCCCTTAGAACAATGCAGCGTTCAACGCAGGAGGGAGGACTGGCAGTCCCTGATTTTGAGCAATACTACTTAGCGGCCCAATTACAGTGGATGGTGAGATGGATAGGAGACCTTCAATCCCAGGCCTGAGAGGTAGATCCACTTACTCCAGACTTAGGAACATTATGGAAGCTACTATTGGCTAGGGATAGAGATACACCTGAGTACTGATGCGATACCACTGGTCAGACGCTGTTAGAGACTAGCTCTCCGTAAGAAAGACCAGATTTCCAAACTCGCGTGACCTACCCATACTCAGGGTGCTTCCTCGTGGAGCATCTTGGGTGAGCCTTGAGGACTGGGAAGTGGCAGGGGCGACAAGAATAGAAGACCTGTATAGTGGGAGGAAACTTGTGCCATATGAGGACTTTAAGGAGGAGTATGAACTGCCCCAGGGTTATTTTTTTTACTACATGCGGCTATTAGAGGGCATTGGGAACTGCTAAGCGCCCACCGCATGCTACTTGAGTGTGCTTGGGCACTGTGGGGGTGGTAGAATTAAAGCAGTCACATGCCTACACGGTGCCCTAAGTAGAGATACGACAACCACTGACTAAGCTGAACTGAGGACATCAAAAAGTCTCACCTGGAAGGTGACTGAAATTATCCCATCGGTGAGACTCTAAAGACATCTCTGATTTTTTTGATACAAAAATAATGAAAGTCTATGATACCTTCACGGACACCGAGCCCACAGTTATGGCGGACTTGGAAAATACTGAGCCACCCTCCCCTTCCTTAACTCAATTTCATCCCATCACCCTCGCTGAGGCACTGAGAGAAATACAAAAATGCAAATTAGGGGCCCCTGATGACCCCTGTCCACCTAAGCTTTGGAAAATGATGTCGGACGCAATTGTAGTACCACTCCTACATATATGGAACACGTCCATCGAAACCGGCACGTTCCCAGATTGCTGGAAACATGCCACATTTCTCCCTTTGAAAAAAAGCCCAATGGTGCTTCTGACGACCTGAGTAATCTCCGCCCCATTTCCCTACTAGCAGCCCCAGGAAAAATGCTCGAAAAGTTGATCCAACGTCAACTGAACAGCTTTATCGAGGAAAAAGGAGCTTTACATGAAACACAGTCAGGTTTCAGGGCCGGCTTTAGCACAGAGACGGCCCTCATCGAGGTTGCTGAGTCGATCAGGTGGTCCTTAGATTCAGGAGCATCTGCTATGCTGGTGCTCCTGGATCTATCAGCCGCATTTGATACGGTGGATCACGGCAGACTGCTGCTACGGCTGAAGGAAAAGGCCTGGAAGACAAGGCACTGAGCTGGCTCCACTCCTATCTCTCAGAACGTTCCCAGAAAGTGGCTTTGGGCACCTTCTCCTCTAAGCCAATACGCCTTTGGTGTGGTGTCCCTCAAGGGTCGGCACTCAGCCCGCTACTTTTTAATGTGTATTTAGCCCCACTTTTTACCTTGATTGCCAAATGGGGGGTCAAGGCGATTTCGTATGCAGATGATACGCAATTAGTCTTCCCCTATGCGGAGGTGTCGGAGGCAGTTTTTAGTAAAATAAGGGGCTGTGTTCGAGATGTGGCCAGCTGGATGAATGCAAACAAATTAAAATTGAATGCAAGCAAGACGGAGGGATTATTCTTTGGAAAAAATACACATCCTCCCCCCGACCTGTGATGGCCTCCTGAAATGGGTCCAGCACCATCCCCCGGAACCAATGCGAAGAATTTGGGAGTAAGATGGGACGAGAATCTCTTTTTCCTCTCACATACAGCAGGTCACTACTGGATGTCTTCACAAACTCCGAAACCTCTGAAAATTCCTTTCCTTTCTACCAGTTGAGTGTCGCAAAATGGTAGTCCATGCGACAGTTACATCCAGACTGGACTACTCAAACGGCCTCTACCTTGGTCTGCCTAAATATCTGGTGCAACGCCTGCAGATCGTGCAGAATGCGGCTGCGAGACTGATAAAGCATATTCCTTTCAGACATCATGTCTCTCCGCATCTGCGCGAACTGCATTGGCTCCCAGTGCCGAGCAGAATAAAATTCAAAGTTCTCAACCTGGCGTTTAGAGCACTAAAAGGGACTTGCCCTAACTATTTAAAATTCAGACTTCCCCGTTACCATCAGGAGCGACATCTGCGATCTAACTCCTTGCTTCATTAAATCGTCCCACAAGTTAAAAAAGCCAGACTTGGGGGCAGGTCCTTCTCTGCTGGCACGGCGAAACTCTGGAACGCCTTGCCCTTTGCCATCCAATCTGCTACGACAGAGGCTAGCTTTAGGAAGCTCCTAAAGACCTGGCTCTTTATGCAGAAAACCTAAGAAATTGACCATGCTACTTGCTTTTCTGCTGAAGTACTCTTTCAGCGCCGGGACACCTCCTCGAGAGGTAGCTGTTCGCGCTTTACAAGTATCAGTATTATTATTATTAGAGTAATAGGCAACCAGCGACGAGAGGGTACTTTTTCAAAACACCAAGAGCTACAATGCATTGGAGAGAGCTCTGGAGGCCTTAGTCAATAATATGAAGGAGCCTGAATTTACATCAGGGGAGACAATTCCAGTAGGAGAGTGCCCATAGAGAAGCCTGGAACCTCGAGCAGGGAGAAAGGAGGAAATTGGGCCCTAATGAGGAGATATGGACACACTGCTGCACCCTTGAGGTGATACGGAAGGGGAAGATTGCTAGGCAATGGGCGCGGGAGAAACCATTCGGGCTAAAATCAACCTATAGTCTTATGACTTTTTTTGTAAAGGATGGCTGCTAGAGGTCTGCAAGGGGGGGAGGGAGAAGGGGAGTTGGGTTCTAAGATAGATAAGGGGAAGTGTATTGGAAACGGTAATCTGTGAAGATCATATTTGTAGATCGGACTCAAGCAATGGCTGATATGATGTAATCATACTGTTGAAATGATTATGGAAATGTAATGGACACTACATGTGTCACCTGAAACTCCAATAAAATGTTTAAAATACAAAATAAACAGAAATTAGGCTCACCAACAGATATTTGCCCCACTAACAGCTTGATAAAAATACTGAGGTCCACAGTGCCAGCTTTTACTTTTAACACTTCATTCTCATGGGGAGTAGTGTCTACTAGTTGGAAAGCATCAGTGGTAAAGCTTCTTATTAAGAAACCCAATTTGGACCATTCCCTCCAAAACTTGCAATTAGAGGTCTCAATTCAAGTAACCAGTTTTGGTAAAAGGAGAAAAGCTAGTAACCCAGAGGCTCTATACTCTCCTAGAAAATTATCAAATATTATAAGATATTGAAATAGGGATTAGCCCAATCATTGGGACAGAGACCAATTTGGTATCTACCTCAAATCAAACAAGATCAGATTTGAACGGTGGCATTCCAGTCTTCATCGAGATGCTTCTGCTTTCAGCTGCCTTTAAAACAGTGGATAATTCCATCTTTATCAAGTGCGTATAGTTTATGGTTAAGTTGTTGTCTAACAATTTTAGCATTTTGCCTCCATCATGCAGGCTGCCACACGAATCTACATAGGTGCAATCATATTTAAGATATATACGGAACCTCTAGCACAAATAGTCAAGGGATATGGAATTTTGAATTATATTATATACAGAGGATTCCCATATCTTTTTGCGATTTTATAACTGGGTAACTGAAATAAAGGAGTCCATTAAAAATGGTTTGATGGCAGTAAGGCACTAGATGAATTTGAATTTTCTAGGAAAGAACGCCTTGGAGATATAAGTCTGCATTAAGGAAAAGCAGTCCACGGTCTCCAATATAGCCCGATGACCTTGGTTTGCCATGCTTCTGGCAACGATAGAGAAAAGTTTAGGCTTTACTATGAACATGGAACTCTTGTGTGGCTTCATCTTGCTTTTTTACAGCTTATTAAGACCAACTGAAGAGCAGTGATGACCTGTGTGCGGTTAAGTCGCAATTGCACAACACAAAAGCATGCTATCCTGATTTGCCAGACAAAGCACCCTGGTAGCTTTAGGCTATTCAAAACTCAGCTGAGAAGGCAATTTCCAAGCTGTGCAGGAATGATTCAGTCTCTTAAGGCACTGCAATCCCTTCATTGCCTTCCTATAGGGAGACAAATCATGTTAAGGCACAATGCTACTGCTAAAGTTGTGCATAAAGGGAAAACAAATTCTCCCCAAGAAGTCATGCAACAGTTGAGAGAGCAGAGAATTAACTTACAAGTTCTCGTGGTGAAAAAGTCTAGATCAGGCGGTAGAGAATTCTCCTTTATGGCTTCCATACTGTGGAATGTCCAACCTATTGACTTATCAAGAAAAACAAGCTGTTCATTTGACAAAAGTGGTTAACACGTTTATTTTTTGTTAATCTAGAGGGTTAGTTTGCAGTACTGTAGGCCTAACTACAATTTTTTTGTGCGATTAGGCACTAGGACATACGTTTAGCACTTTATACAGACTAGTCACTCATCAAAAGTTTAGCTTGATAGTAGATTTGATTGCTTTGCCACCTTACCGAGGCCTGGAAAAAACCCTGCCAAGTGTTAACGTTATACTTAAACTAGCCCATCAATGTAATCTTAATGCTGCTCAATTGAGACGTGATGCAGTAATACAGATAATTCCTTATCTAGGTTGCAACGTCTACTATTGTAATTGGCAAGTGGATCAAGGTATTTGATCTCATGTGCAGCTAAATTAGCATTTCTCACAGCTTGGATAGAAGTACCTCAGCAAATCCACGCCATGGAGGGTGTGTCGGGGGTCTCACGATCAAAACAAAAGGTGTTAGAACTCTAACAGTCAGTTGATTAACCCCTTGCATGCTCGTGACGGAACCATTCAGTCACGAGCCGCTGTGGTGCTGTGCTGGTGACGGAATGGTTCCGTCACGGCCCGCCATGCCTGCGCGGCGCTGATTTCGCGCCTGCGCTGAGCGTTCTATTAGGCGGGCAGGGCAGTGACTGAACCATTCCGTCAGATGCACAGCGCCACCGCGGCTCGTGACGGAGTGGTTCTGTCAATAGCATGGCGGCGCCGCGCGGTTTCCTCCGCCCTAGCGCCGCAGCAGAATTACTGCCGCGGCCAAGGGTTTAAGCTGCTGATGAGGCATAAGCGAACAAAACACAGCCACTAATCAGAGGCTCACCTGTAGACCTTTGGATTTGATCAAATAGACTTCAGGTATTTGAGGATGGCGGAATGCTAGGCTCTATTAAGTCTGTGCATCTTCTACGGGCAAGAAAAAATAAACAAGAATTGGAAATGCAATAGGGCTCGCATTAGGAAAGTTTGTTCTATTGGTCTTATATATGATTTTTTTTATTTATGTGTTATTTTTTGACATGGCTAAATTAATAGCTTTGCCATTTACAATGCCAATAGTTATAACTTTTGCAAATGTGACACCTATAGCATTTGTAATGCAACATGTTTTGTATTTATGTGACTTAGATGTATTGATATTACAAATAACAATGGCTTTTAATTTTTTTAAAAAATTAATACTTAATTTATTTAATTTGTGGGGCGCTAGAGGGCGCACTTGCGGAATGGCTGCCTAGACCTGCAGCTCCCGCTCCTTGGTAATTAATCCTTCCTAGATCCTGCGCCACGGGGTGCTGTATCGCCCCCAGAAGACCAGACTCCGCATCCAAGTGGTTTTCTCTGCACTCGTTCCGAGTATGAAGCTGCTGCGGGCCCTGGAGTCGGAGTTACGGGCTGCTGAAGTCTGCCCGACTCTCGCTCTGGAGCTGCGTGAGACGGACGCTCGGCTGCTGCAGTCACGCGATCCCGGGGACTGCCACGAGGATCCCAGGCCGCATCGGGACTTCGCATCCATGATCCTTCTGGGACGGCGTGTGAGGGCGGCCGCGCAGGTAGGCGACTGCTAAGGAATTCGCCTTGGGCCCCCCCCGCCCTCCCCCAGCCTTCGCTGACTCACCTCGCTGGCGCTGAGGGGGTGACGCTCCTGATACGGCGGCTGAAGCTGCGGCACCTCCGGACGGTTGTGCCAGTCGCCCACAGTGCCGCAGACCCTGGCTTGTGCGGCGCGGACCGCTGGACCTGCTGACTGGGGGTTGGGGCTGGCCCCCCTGCGCGGAGTGCCCCTGTCGCGTCCCGCCTCACCCGCCTGAAGCTTGCTGCATCATATCGAGCGCTGACGGCTGTGCACGTGTCGCATGGCTGCTCTCCTGTGTGGTGCCGACCAGTGAGTCGTGATACCCTGCCGCTGACTGTCGCAGCCTGTTCTTTTGATCTGACCCTGCTGCCCGCTATTACTGTCGGTGCTCTGGCCTTTCTTGTACCCTGCTCTGTGCAGCGAGTACCTATTGCTGGGACCACGTGCCTATGGTTGGACATTCAGCCACTACCTCTGAGCGCTTAGAGGCTACATAGTGCTTCTCTTGGTAACGCCTCTACTGCTGTATATTGAGGCATACCGAGCTCGAGATCCTTCTGCCTGCTGCTGGCTGCTTCTTACCTGCGGGATCTAACCTTGCGCTGAAGTGCTCTGCCATCCCTCATCTCGACCCGTCACTTGCCTCCGGACACTGCCATGGGGCGACCCGAGACTCGCCAACCCAAGCTGAGTTTCGACAGCGCTCGTAAAAGCGCCACATCGACACAGATGAACCCGGGGCCTAGCGTGCCATCTCCGCAACCTACCCAGCCTCCTGCCCCTGCTGCGGACCTTACCAACCTGATACAGGAGATGCGTCAGGGCTTCGCCACCGTTGTGGAAAAGGTGGATGGCGTCACGGCTCGACTGGACGCCCTGGTCCACAAGGTAGATCGCCATGAAGAACGTCTCACGACTGCGGAGCAGAGAATCTCCGACAACACTGATGCCACCACGGCCCACACGACGCAGCTGGCAAGAATGGACAATCTCCTTCGCGTCATAGCGGCAAAGAATGAGGACTTAGAAGCACGCAGCCGCCGGAACAATATTCGCATTACAAATGTGCCGGAGTCCACTGCTACGGGCAGGATGGAGTTATACGTGGAGAAATTGCTTAAGGGCTCAATCGGAGAGGAGGCTTTCTCGCCTCAGTTCATTGTGGAGAGGGCCCACCGCTCCCTGGCGCCTGTGCCCCAACCTGGTCTGCCACCGAGACCTACAATTGCTCGTCTCCTGAATTATCGCGACCGTGATACGGCCCTCAGAGCTGCCCGGACTCAAAGATCACTGCGGTACGACAGCATCACCTTTTCCATCTACCCCGATTTTACGCCGATGGTTCAGGATGAGCGGCGCAAGTTCCTTCCAGTGAAAAAAAAACTGCGGGAGGCCCAAATAGACTATGCCCTCTTGTATCCTGCAAAGCTCAGAGTTACCCACCAAGGCAAGCAACGCTTTTTCACCAACCCGCAAAAAGCTGAAGACTTCCTGAAGACGATCCGGAGAGCACGCAGAGACGAACATGTATCTGCGGACGAGCAGGAGAATGCCGACCTACCTCCAGCGCACCACGATGATTGATTGACCCAACATACTTTGGGTTGTATATCCATCATGCCGGCCTGCTTGCTGGCAGCGGCTCAAAATTTGAGAGCTGGGGTGATACGAGAGCGAAGAAACTGTCTGGACCCTGCACCCCAGTGGTAACGTATACCAAGGACCACTCTCTCGGCCCTAGTCTCCACCGAGGGCGGTATAGTTCTGGAGCTATGGGCCGGATAGTGGCAGTGCGCACTTTATGATGTACCCCTGTCGGGTGTTCCCCATTGACTTGTTGCGTTTTTGGCTGTTTGCGTTACTACAGTTGGGGGGAGGGGGAGGGGGGGGGAGGGCTGCGTGGGGGGGTTCCATGGCTACTGGCATGTTTGGGATGCTGGGGTGGGTGGGGGGTGGTTGGATTTCATGAGGTTGACATTGCTTAGACTGTGTGTATATTTGCTAACCTGGTGTATGACTTGGTACTGCAGGGGCGGTTGTGGGTTCATGATATGGCCCCCTCGGGCGTTCGCTTCTACTGTTGCTATGTCCATGGCTGCTGTAAATGCAACTGCGCAACTGACATGTTTATCATGGAATATCCGAGGGTTGAACGATGCTAAAAAGTGCAGGAATGTTATTGCCTACCTGAATAGACATCATGTACAGGTTGCCATGCTGCTGGAGACACATCTGCCTATACGAAGGGATACATCTTTTGCATCGAAATGGGCTGGTACCCGTGTCTTTTCCTCCTATTCGTCTTATGCAAGAGGGGTGGCGATTCTCATTGCCCGCGGAGTACCTTTTCACCACTTTGGGGAGGAGGTGGACGGGGAGGGACGGTATGCTTTGTTGTGGGGTAGGGTGGGCCATGACGTCTATTTATTTGTCTCAATGTATGCACCGAATATTGACTCACCTGCCTTTTTTTCCTCATTGTGGGGTAAGATTGTGTCCATTGGGGCGCGACACGTCATCTGGGGTGGTGATTTCAACCTGGCGATGGTGTTAGTTCCTACAAGCCCCGTGCCAGGGAAGCTTTGGAGGGAGTGGTAGAGGAGGGTGGACTGTTAGATGCCTGGAGACACCTACATCCCCTTGGGCGGGAGGGCACACACTTCACATCTCACACCGGGACATGGGCGCGCTTAGACTACTTTCTGGTTAACCGAGACATTGCTATGGGGCTGTTGGGGCAGACCATTTGCCCAGAACCTATTCAGATCACAGCCCTGTGAGGTTGCAGTTCCGAACTCCTGGGTGGGACAGTCCGAGGCCACAGTGGAGACTAGGTCCCGATGTGCTTCTCGACACTCTTTCGCACAGAACTGGGTGAAGAGATTGGGGATTTCTTTCCTAGGAACAAGGGCTCAGTGGAGTCAGTTGAACATATATGGGAGGCTTTCAAAGTCACTATCAGGGGGTTCTGCATCTCCAAAAGCCATGGGGTTTTGCGAGATATCCTGCGCACCATCACCACACTGGAGGGGGACCTGCGGGATCTGGAGCTCCGCATGGCGTCGGATACTGACCCACGCCTACACGTGACCTTTAGAGAGACACTGTCCAAATATGAGGAGGAGGCAGCCAGGGAAGCGAAGTATCGGGGTAAGCACTGGGTAGCCCGGAAATACTGTGAGGGGGATAGGCCTGGAAAAGTGCTCGCTGCGCTCACACGTCCATCTCGGGTGCACAACACTATACTAGAGCTTACCGATGAGACCGGTGCCACCATTAGAGATTCGGATGCGATACTCACTGCCTTCACGACACACTACTCGTCACTATATACATCCACAGCAGAGGCGGACGCGCCATACGCTGAATACCTAAATGAAGTGGCGTTGTGCTGGCTTAGCGATGGTGACAGGGAGTTTCTTGCAGCGCCTTTCGAACTAGACGAGGTTCGCGAGGCCATCATGTCCCTCAAAAATGGTAAGGCTCCGGGGCTTGATGGCATCCCAGCAGAGTTCTACAAAGCCTATATCGATATTATGGCGCCCGTGCTTCGAGAGGTCTTTACCGAATCCCTGGCTGATGGGATACTACCCTGTTCTATGCGCGAGGTAGTTATCACCTCCCTTCTGAAACCGGATAAGGATCCCTCCTCCTGTGACTCTTACCGTCCACTTTCCCTCCTAAACTGTGACGTCAAGATCCTCGCCAAGATTCTGGCCACACGGCTCTCGTTGCTAATGACCAGAATTGTCCTGCCTGACCAATCTGGCTTCGTTGCGGGTAGATCCACATCCCATAATCTTCGCACCCTCTTCTCCCTGCTCCGCACGGTCCACCCTGACGTCCCAGTGGCGGCTGTGTTCCTGGACGCCACCAAGGCGTTCGACTCTGTCGAATGGCCCTACCTCTTCTCGGTCCTGGCCAGCATGGGTTTCCCTAAAATGTTCCTAACCTGGGTTCGCCTCTTATACACGGATCCTACGGCGAAAGTACTGATAAATGGAAGACTGTCGCAACCTGTCACACTCACGAGAGGCACCCGTCAGGGGTGCCCGCTCTCACCTCTGTTATTTGCTATCGCGGTCGAACCACTTGCCTGTCGCCTACGTCAATTACACCGAGCGGGAGCGGTACAATGCCTGCAGCGGCAAATTGATGTGTCCCTCTATGCGGATGACATCACGCTATATGTCAAATATCCAGACCTACACCTCAATCCCCTGCTTCGGGAATTCGTCCTTTTCGGAGGGGTGTCCGGTGTTCACATAAATTGGTCTAAGTCGCAATTTTTTCCTCTTACGGATGCGGTGCACACCTTCCCACTTGATTACCCGTTGGTATGGTGCCGTGATGATCTTCGCTATTTGGGGATCCGTATCTCTCGTGATAAGGACGAGACACCCCGATCCAATTATGGAGTGGCCATAACCAAGCTGACTGCCTCCGTGGATAGATGGATCACGTTACCACTCTCCATGGCTGGGAGGGCTTCACTCATAAAAATGGTGATATTGCCCCGCTTTCTGTACCTTTTTCTTAATATCCCCTACTACCCTGGCGCCTTCTTTTTCAAGACACTCCGCACGGAGCTGCGCAGACTTTTCTGGGGTGGCAACTCTCCCCGATTAAAGTGGTCGACGCTGACCCTTCCCTATGACCAGGGGGGATTTGATGTCCCCGATTTTGAAACATACTATCTGTGCGCTCAGGCGCATTTTGCCTACCACTGGATGGCTCCTACTCCCTTCATGCCGCATATAGCGGTGGAGGACTGGATAGTGCACCCACTCCCGCTCAACGGCCTGCTACACTGTCCTGAGACGTCCATCACCACATCGAATACCTCGGTCTCCTGCACATTGGATGCATGGCGCCGTATCGCTCGGCGATTGTTATGCCCACTACCCTACTCCCCCAGACTGCCGCTCACCTATCACCCGCAGCTTTCCTTGTTATCGGAGCTGGGGTTCCAGCAACTCTGTGGTAAACTTCTTGTCACCTGCTGGGGGGATCTGTTTCACGACAGTCAATTCAAATCTGCTGACCTGTTTAACGCGCATGAGCGTACGCCCCTCGAACTCTTTTACTATATTCGGCTACGCGCTGGGATGCGTAACATCCTACCTGACTACCCCGATGAGCCTGCGATCCTGCTACCACTGCACTTCCTTTTGGGGTCGCAGGATGGGACCCATTTGGTCTCTGGGCTCTACCGCCAGATCCGCGGTGCTGCTCCGTTACAAATCTCTGCTGCCCGGCTACACTGGTCCGCGGAGCTTGCCACAGATATCTCGGACGACCAATGGAAGCACTGCTGTGCATCGACTTCCCGCATCTCTGCCAGCTGCAGATTGAAAATTATTCATTACAAATTCCTTCAGAGGATAGATTACACGCCGACCCGGAAGTATAGATTTGGATTGGCTGATAATGATCGTTGTGAGCGCTGTCGTGCCGACCATGCTGATTTTCTCCACCTGGCGTGGTCTTGCCCCCAGATTGCTCACTACTGGCGACAGGTGATAGAGGCCGTTGCGGAGATGGTGGGTGAGGAGATTCCTGCGGACCCCCTGGTAGCCGTCCTCGGATATACAATGCAGTTGCCTAGAGATTGCAGAAAATTCGTTGACACAGCGTTGCTCTTGGCCAAGCGGCGTGTTGCTTGCTGCTGGAGCAGGGGTAGAGCGCCTAAGTTCAAGGACTGGCTAACTGACTTGACATATTGCCAGGATCAGCATACCACCTTTGCTGAGCTACTGCCTCTCTCATGCCGACCCAGGGACATATGGGATCCTCTGATGCACTACCTGCTTAGGCGCTCAAACGAAGATATGCAGTCGGGTGACGGGCCTGTCACTCGACAGCACCCAGGACTCTCTCCCAGAACTTGACTTGTAGCTCCGGATATGGCTTGTTGCCTTCCCTCTTTATGTATGCCCCTCTGCCCCCACGGACTCCCCGATGGTGTGGGTTGCCCTGCCTAGACCGTGCTGCCCCCTCTCCCCTCTCTATGCTTATACACCCTCCCTCGCCATAGCGACACGATTTCACCCCTCTGGCGAGCGATGTCCTGAACACCCTGCGATTTCTAAAGCCGACACTCTGCAGACTCCAACAGCACTGGGAAGTAAGCTCTGGACACGTTTCTCCCCACGCGCCACCACCTGCTAGGACTACCACAGTACACCACTATCACATGTCACTGCTGCACGGTCATGCACTGCCTCTTAGTTGTTACCTGGTTGGGGTGTTTTTGGTTCTTGTTTTACAAACTACAAAACAGTAGTGAGACTCTTCTCTCGCTCAAAAAAACCTGTTCGACTGCTGCTCATCCTCACTTGCCCTACATCACCGGATGCAGATCCAGCGCCATGTAAGTCTATAATGTGCCGCCGGGCCGCCGGCTTCCAGGCTGTGTATTGTTAATCTTCTCCTGCTGCCGGCCTCCGGGTTGTAGGCGACCCAAGCTGTGTACCATACTCTGTTTATCTCAAAGCAGATTTGAACCCCCCAAAAAAAAAAAATGTATTTAATTTAATTTGTAATGGCAATAGCTTAAACTTTTGTAAATAACTTTTGTGAAGATTATGTTCAGTGTTTTTTATTGTGACGAAAATCCAAGAACAGAAGTGAAATATTAACATCTTTTTGTGATTTGTAATAAAGCGTGAAAGCTTGAAAACAGCTTGAAACATTGAAAGAACATATTTGAACCAGTGATGCGGTGGTGGCGCCGAGTGATGCGGTGGTGGCGCCGAGTGATGCGGTGGTGGCGCCGAGTGATGCGGTGGTGGCGCCGAGTGATGCGGTGGTGGCGCCGAGTGATGCAGTGGTGGCGCCGAGCGATGCGCCGAGTGATGCGGTGGTGGCGCCGAGTGATGCGGTGGTGGCGCCGAGTGATGCGGTGGTGGCGCCGAGTGATGCGCCGAGTGATGCGGTGGCGGCGCCGAGTGATGCGGTGGCGGCGCCGAGTGATGCGGTGGCGGCGCCGAGTGATGCGGTGGCGGCGCCGAGTGATGCGGTGGCGGCGCCGAGTGATGCGGTGGTGGCGCCGAGTGATGCGGTGGCGGCGCCGAGTGATGCGGTGGCGGCGCCGAGTGATGCGGTGGCGGCGCCGAGTGATGCTGTGGCGGCGCCGAGTGATGCTGTGGTGGCGCCGAGTGATGCTGTGGTGGCGCCGAGTGATGCTGTGGTGGCGCTGAGTGATGCTGTGGCGGCGCTGAGTGATGCTGTGGCGGCGCTGAGTGATGCTGTGGCGGCGCTGAGTGATGCTGTGGCGGCGCTGAGTGATGCTGTGGTGGCGCTGAGTGATGCTGTGGTGGCGCTGAGTGATGCTGTGGTGGCGCTGAGTGATGCTGTGGTGGCGCTGAGTGGTGTGTGCATCGGTGGAGCTTAGTGGGTGCATTGGTGGAGCGGTGTGGTGGGTGCATTGGTGGAGCTTAGTGGGTGCATTGGTGGAGCTGTGTGGTGGGTGCATCGGTGGAGCTGTGTGGTGGGTGCATTGGTGGAGCTTAGTTGGAGCATTGGTGGAGCTGTGTGGTGGGTGCATCGGTGGAGCTGTGTGGTGGGTGCATCGGCTGAGCTGTGTATTTATTTATTTTATTTATTTCGAGTTTTGTATAGCGCATAGTTACCCTCGAAAGAAAGGTACAGAAAGGTAGCAGTCTAGCATAATCCGAGGCATCAGTTAGGAAAGAGGTGCGTTTTAAGGAGTTTGCGAAATCGGAGAAGACAAGTCTCTGACAGCAGACTCAGGGGGAGTGAATTCCAAAGAGTGGCTAGATTCACTGAGAATCGGAGCTGGAGCGGAGCTGTGTGGTGGGTGCATCGGCGGAGCTGGGTGGTGTGGCTGCATCGGCGGAGCTGGGTGGTGTGGCTGCATCGGCGGAGCTGGGTGGTGTGGCTGCATCGGCGGAGCTGGGTGGTGTGGCTGCATCGGCGGAGCTGGGTGGTGTGGCTGCATCGGCGGAGCTGGGTGGTGTGGCTGCATCGGCGGAGCTGTGTGTGGTGGCTGCATCGGCGGAGCTGTGTGTGGTGGCTGCATCGGCGGAGCTGTGTGTGGTGGCTGCATCGGCGGAGCTGTGTATGGTGGCTGCATCGGCGGAGCTGTGTGGTGGCTGCATCGGTGGAGCTGTGTGGTGGCTGCATCGGTGGAGCTGTGTGGTGGCTGCATCGTTTAGCTGCATTAGGGCTCTTTTTCCTATTCCTGTGGGATAGGAAAGGCAAGTCCTAAAATAGGCTCAGGACCTCTACCCTGTGCCCTTCCCGACATACACATTCGCACCCCACCTACTCCATCCCAGGCAAAAACAGGGATAGGTCAGACATGGAAGTAAACTAAAAGCTATAGACCTACTTTTATGCTTGACCTGTCCCACTGTTTTGCTTCTCAAAATCTGGCCACCCTATTAGTCTTGATGTAAACTCAACATTGTGTGATTTTGGGCAAGTAATCAGGCTGTGCCTAAAAAATGGAAGCGTCCTTGTGTAATGTAACTGGTGCTCATGTAAAACGCTTGGAGGTCGAGTAAGGGCTATATAAAAACTGCAAAAAACATGCGTTCTTGGTCATAGGCTGGAGCGTGACTGTTGACCAGCAGCCCACTGCATGTCCCAGGATGCACACCCCGAGCCAGACTCCCCCAGAGTCTGTCAAGGAAGAGGCAGGCAGACACCAGGCGTCTTTGATGTATGCGACAAACCCGGCGGGATTACCAGCCATTATTCAATTTACACGTACATCTGAACCACACTGTGCCATTTAAATCCGCCCATTCTTAAACTCCAAAGTGATTGTCAGCCGGGCTCTGAAAGCACAGAGGTCACAGGGAAATATATTAATCTGCGGGCGGCTTTGTGCGCCAAACAGCAATGTGCTCCGACAAGCCCCCTGTAAATGAACTCATAGGAGCGTCCTTAAGCCGTGGGCGTCAGACCAGCCGCCGCAAAGCGACTGTCAGGGCCACAAAGGAGCCGGGCAGATAAGGGAGGCAGCGAAGTAACAAAGGCAAACACAACACCTCCCAGAAAGCGCTGGAAACAATGGCGGGTGTCAGGAGGAAGCTGTTCTCACACACAGGCAGGCAGGAGACGGCCCCGGGCTAGAGAGCATCACGGCATGATGCGCTATCCACTGGAGAGTGGGAGGGGGGAGGAAAGACGCAGGGAGGGAGGAGGGTATGAAATCGAGACTAAAGAGGGTGGACAGAGACCTATGGAGGTAGGGAAGGAAGAAGCGGAGCTAAGAAGGTATGAAATAGGGAGAGAATCCGTGGAAAAACTGTAATGGAGAAAGAAGTGAAGGCAAGAGGGAAGAAAGCAGCCAGGAGAAAGGAATTAAAGATGGACGGAATATAGCTGAGAGGAAAGGAGGGTGTGGGAAGGTCGTAATAAGGAGGAACAGTAGGAAAACAAGCATTGGCGCAGCGCGGCAGAAACGAGAGACACGGCCTGGCGGCCGTGAAACTGAAAGCACGGCCGGCCGGCCATGAAAAAGCCTTTGATGCAGCAAGGGGGCAATTAGAGAGTTGCTGGCGGCACCAAGCTGACGATTTGATGCTGTGCACACGCATTTTAACTCATTGCGCTTGCGCAATGAGTTAAAAAGCACATGCACTGCATGGAATCGCCAGTAGTTAAACTCTGGATAAGCCACTATAGAGCTTAGCCAGCTATGCGCAAGCGCATCAGCAGGCGAGCCCTAAAAAGGAGTCCAGGCATTCACTAGACAGCAAAAATGAACCACACAATGTGGTGGAAACTGATTTTGCGGCAAGAAATCCCCTTGGATGTTATGGGAGGGTTTTTATTCTACAACACGTGGGTCCACCCTCAGGAATTAGATTAACATGCAGCTTAATTACAGTTTTATGGTTTTTCCTCTTCCCAATGTGGATGAGCAGGAACGTAATAGTGTATATATTCTTCTGCAACATGCCTCGAAGAATCCAAACAACGTTTCCTGCAAAGAGGTTACTCAAGAGCCATACTAGATCAAGCTTTGGCCAAAGCTTCATCACTAGATAGGGCCACACTGCTTAAGCCCAGGGAGCACCGCACAAATGGCACAAATGATAACCAGGATGATTCCCAACGCACTGTCAGGCTCATAACTACTTTTAGCTCACAAGAGCGCAAAATCAGGCGCATCATAGGCACTGAATGGCCGATTATTTTGACTGACCCAGTCTTAGGCCCATTACTTAGTGAAACCCCGACCATCACTTTCCGACGTGCACCATCCATGCGTGATGCGCTCGATAGAACTGCACCTGAAAATCCTCCAAAACCTAATAAACCACCAAAATGGGCTTTTTTAAATGTACCTCCTGCCGTGCTTGCAATTTTGCCACTAATGCCACTCACTACGTTACTGCTTTCAGTAACACTCCCATTCCCATCAAGGAGCACCTCACGTGCAGATCAGAGTTCGTGATCTATAAACTCAAGTGCACATGCAACTTGGAATACATTGGCAGTACCAAACTGCCGGTCCATCAAAGAATACTGCAGCACATAAGGGCCATTGTCAACAGTGACAGCAGTTACCCGGTTGCCCGACACTTTGGAGCGGTCCATAACAAGAAACTTAAGGACCTCCAATACACGGTTCTCTGTTCAGTGCCCCCACCTAGCCGAGGAGGTGACCGTGAAAAAATGCTCAGGCAGCGTGAAACCCAACTCATTCTGTCCCTCGACACCAAAGCCCCTAACGGCCTTAACTTGACTGAAGATTTGAAAAGCTTCCTGTAATGCTTCTTCTTCCCAACAATTTGGTGGTCTGGTCTTTGTAGATCTGTTCTAGTTTTTAGCTTTTCTCCCTCTCGCTTAGTCTAGGCGTCATTGTTTGTCTGTTGGCCCATTTGTCCAAATGTTTAGCATGGCGCCCTCTTAGAATCAAGATTCTTGTTCTATTTCAATTTGACTAGGTTTTGTTGCCATGTTTTCTATCTTTACGTGACGCCGCCAATTTTGGCTTATCTGTTCTGTTGTCTTTCCCTCTCCTCTCACTTATTATTTCTCACATCTGTGGTTGGGCTCTTAGACCTCTTTTTACTTTTTTCACTTATTTTTTAACGTATTGTATTCTCCTCTTTTGCCCTTATTTTGGCTCACATGTCTTTTGCAGTATGTTATCTTGTGCCACTTTTATCCTTATTCATGTAATAATTCTTTGTTTTGTGATGATTTCCCTCTATGTTCCAATGATTAACACGTGCAGATAATTCTTTCTGGCACTATGCTGTAATTGTCTTCAGCGCCTCTCCTATTTTGTGGTTGATTAATGTTGTTCCCATGAAACATCAATATTGGCACCATGCCGTGACCTTTATGTTACATAACATGTTTCTCCACTCAACCGCAACTAGCTTTTATTCAGTAGCTCTGTTTTTGTTTGACATTCTACTTCATATATTTTATTTCTTATTTCTATCACATTGCACTGATCTGCCTTCAGCATGTAATTTCATGTGGTACATGTTGCTTCTCATGTGAACTGAACATGTAGGATAATGTAGACACTGTTGCTTTATTTTTTCTGTTTCTTTACTCTTTTTGGGCGTTTCTTTTTCCCAATCAAGCCCCTCCCACACCCTGTATATATATCCTCACTTTCATGAGTGCATTTGTGTGATCAAGCTCCCTAGTGGAGTGAAACGCGTTACCTCATAATAAACGTTTTGAACCTGCTACTCACTTGAGTCTGGATTATTGGAGAGCTTTACTTTCGACTGTCTGCTGTGGCGCTGCGAGGTCTGCACCCTGCTGCTGCCTGTCACTCACTGACCGGGATGGATATATATATATATATATATATATATATATATATATATATATATATATATATATATATATATATATATATATATATATATATATAGAAGCAATTTGTCAAAATGGCATAAAAGTATTCTGAAAGATGTAGCTATGATTATAGTATACACACCAGGCAAACTGCAAGCAATGGCAAATCTCACATCTGACCATGGCAGGCTGGTGCAAAGATTGCTTTTATTTCTTTCATTTTTTTAAATTGGAAGCATGTCTCAAAAATATAAGTCATCTCTTAAGGGTTGCTTCCATAAGCTTGCAAAAAAAATGTAAATAAAAACAAAAAACACTTTAAGAGAAGGCAGCCAATGGGAAAAGTGGGCTGCGTAGCTACTTACTGTAACATGTAGGCCATGCACAATACAATGAGGTTTGTTTACTCAGCCCCTTGTTCCATCCTACACTTCAAGGTGGTTTTCCATAATCAGGCCACTGCGCTAGCTGCTTGGGAGAGGGGAGGGTGCCTTTGTTGAATTACCTCACCTACATATAGCAATTACTGTATGGAGGTACCATGGAGTACCAATTTTCTGAAGCCCATGCAGTGTCTTGCTGGGTCATACCATCATAAATCACTAGGTGAGAGCCCCGTAGACTTAAAACATTTGGACAATGCTATATTGAAGGGATCCTATGATTCCCAAAAAGTTTTGGAGCATGGAGTTTATTTTGTGGAAGAGAGGCGCAGTAAAACATGGGTGGCTCTGCAGTTACACTACCTTAAAAATCACCGATCCACCCTAAAGTTACAGGGGGGAATGAGGGCCATGTTTTAATGCCCAACATCAACTTGTTCATCAAGAATTTAAAGTTTATATCCCCCACACCTTAATGATGTGTAGGGTATAACATGCACTCTCAAGTATAAGAATCCTCAGATGACTACTTGCAAGTCAGCTGCCCATCCCAGGTCTCAGAAGGAGGTGCCGGCCAGGACACAGGATTTGGTTACATTTATAGAGGCCTGATGTTTCACCAAAGATACAAAGGATCTCGAGTGCGGCAGACCGGAATTTTCAGTGTCAGTCAAATAATCTATATCTGCTGGTTAGCAGGCCACCCTATCTGAAAATTCAGCGACACACTGCAATGTTCTCACATATGCATAGTCACAAAGCCACGCTGCCAATGGCTCTATAGTGATGGCAAAGACAAGAAGCAATACTGGGACCCTCTATCTCGCCCCTTGACATATCGGAAACAGTTCATTGCCCATTTGGATGCAGGCAGTCAGATTCATGGACAATAATCTTAAGTAACTAAATCTTAAAGGTCTTCCCGGTATATGGGATTTACAGCATTGGCGCTTCCTCCACACCAGACTGTAGTGCAAGGTTAGACGGATTGTCTGCAGAGTATAGGGAGAAATAATAGGTGCAGAATTTATGTAATGTGCTCTGTTCGGAAGTCAACAGCTTCTATTAGATTATTGCATTTGGAGGAGCGAACACCTATCTACTTTCTAAAACTGGCTAGCTAAATGTCCCATCCTGACCCCTAGCTAGTTATAAGGTGCCTTTTTACCTTCCAATCTGCTCTTGGAAGGCCCACATGGGCCTGCCTCAAAATATTACTAGCACTTCACACAGAGCAAAAGCCAAAGATACAGGTTCCCCTTGTGCCACACAAAGGGGGATTTTGGGTCCCCACCCCTTAGGAAGCTACCCATGTGTGGCATCTTGCAACCCCTGATTCCAACAAAGGGCACTCACCAGCTTTTACCAGTAGGCAGGGGCCAATTTGACTCTGCGGTGTCTACACAGGCACCATTTTGAGTTGCAGTGAATGGCAGGACAGAAGCCTGATTGAGATAGAAGGCCCAATAACTCGTTGAGATAGAGATATCAGAGACCAGGGCCCACTCAACATCCTACGGCCACCCCCAAATCCCACTCAACTTCGCAGACTTCGAGGGAACATCCAGCAGGCCTGAAAATGGTTAGGTCACATCGGAGCTCCATGATAGTGCATCCAGTAACATTGCCATCTTCGAAACCTACAATTTTATTCAACATTAAACCTCAATCACTGAGTGTACAGCGTCAGGAATGAGAGTCCACCACTGCCTGTCTCGCCCCCATTTTTTAATTTATGGACTTCTGCATGGTGACACTGATACTCTACACTCAAACAAGGATTTGGGACATCCCACCTGATGTCAGTTTTGGGCCAGTCAATAAAATTAAGCAGGCATACCTATATTTATAGCACCATATATGATGTCACCTAGTCCTGTGAAGTAGGATGTATGCCATTAACTGGGCAGAAGGTTACCCATTTATGATGACAGTAGGGGTTATTGGGTACTCGATAGGCCTTCAATCTACAAGTCAGATTTATGACTGACTTTCCTCATCTCTGAAAGCAGAAGTAAAATTGTGTTTTTTCTCCTAACATCACTGAATCATGCAAGTAAAAGTGTTCCGCTGCACCACATCCCCAGCTAAGTTTGAAGGATCATCCGCTCTGGTGCTTTTATGATCAGACCTAGATCCTTTCTCAGTCAGTCTTGGCTTGAGGTACCGCCATACTAGACAAGCATTTACAATGCAATAGGTCTCGCATTATTAAAGTTTGAGCTATTGGCATTGTAAATGACAATGCCTTTTATTAATTTGCATCGGTGCGTAAACAAGCACCTTGTACTTATAGTCCATGCTTATGAGAAGCAAGGTTGGCAGTCTTTTACTGCCAGCCTTGCTCACCGTAAGCAAGGACTATACATTCAAAGTGCGTGTTTATGCACCGATTGCAGGTTTTAAAAACAAATGAATGAAAAGCATTGTCATTTACAATGCCAATAGCTCAAACTTTAATAATGTGAGACCTATTGCATTGTAAATGCTCGTTTTTAAAGCTTTGGCTAATGCGGAGGCAATGGTGCTGCAGCATATAATGCAGGGCTGGGGAGGTGCGCTACAGATGCATGGCTCTGGGGAGATGGTGCTTGCACTAGGGGGTGTTTGTATTGGATCCAGCATGGTTGATGGGGGGGTGGGGAGACACACAACTTACATGCTAGCCCAAATTCCTCCTATAGAGAAGTGGGTGAGTTTGCTTTGTAAAAGAACATTTTGGAGCGCCCTGGGGGTTTCTGCCAGATCCCAGTCAATTATTCTTTACTGAAAGGACCTGTAAGGTGGTCAACCGGGACTTCTTTGAAAGCAGGAGATTGAATGTCTTGCTAATGTCTCTTCTCCTTTCTGCCCGCTTTTAATGCTGTGTTGTGATTACCTTCTCAAAGCGCCAGGACGCCCCTTTGCTGGGGCAGCTGTGCGCGGTATAAATAAAAATAACATAACAAAAAATAACATAACATAAATACACAGGATATTTCACGGTGACCTGCAATATGTAAATAATGCAACCATCTGCCATAGTTTTCCTGAACGTTCTATCCCTCTTCGCGCCGACGTGGGCGAAGTCATAGAGGCACGGCATTGCGCGCGACTCTGCTGACGTCACCGACACCATAATAGGCCCACGCCGGCGTGATGACATCAGTTCTGCTCTTTTTTCCGTGCCTTTGAGGCACACGGACGGACCAATGACAGAAGAAATATACATAGTATACACAGTACACAAACATCAAGGTAACACACGCAGTGTGAAACAAATGCAATAAAACATCTGAATCAATAAATTCCTTGACATTAAAGTAAATATATTACAGTAACTCTGGTATAGAAGAGCGGACAACGGGGAGGCGGGTGTGTCAGTGAGGAATCCACAGGCAGATATTGTATATACCAGAAAAAGCGTTACCGAAGGTAAGTAACTTGTTCTTCTGATAGATACATCTGCCAGTGGATTCCTCACCTTGTGAATAGATTCCCACAGCAGTCCCCACTCCCGGAGGAGGGTGTCCACTCTTCTATACCAAGAAATCCTGGAGGACAGAGCGTCCAAAGCGGCCGTCCCCCCTCACTTCCGAATCTAAGCAGTTATGCTCCGCAAAAGTGAGGAGGGAGGCCCAGGTCGCAGCTCTGCAAATGTCCTCTACAGGCACACCTCTAGCCAAAGCAGATGTTGCAGACTTTGCTCTAGTGGAATGAGCCCTTATACCCTCTGGAGGTTCCTTACCCGCCAGGGAGTAGCAGATCTTGATGCATAAGAACAATTGTTACTTACCTGTAAACAGGTGGTTCTCCAGTATTGGTGTCTTTCATAGATTCACATGCTTGAATATTCCCCGTCGTCGAAGTGGGAGTCCCACGGTACATAAAGATAGCAATAATGCTAATATATATATATATATATATATATATATATATATATATATATATATATATATATATATATATATATATATATATATATATATATATGTAATACATAATAAAAATAGAGATAATACACACTGAAAAACGTCTACAATGATTCGTCCATAGTAATGCATTATAAAGAGAAAAACTCACTTGTAACATATCAGTGTCATTATGTTAGTCCAAACTGCAGCCAATCAGGCTCAAGCACACTCTAGAACCTTCTCAGAAGCTCCAGTCCTCAGATTTTCGTAGCACCAAAGTGAAGTAGAGTGCATGAGGAGAAGAGAGCCTCTGAGGGGAGGACGGGTGGGTCGCATGTGAATCTTTGAAAGACACCAATACTGGAGAACCACCTGTTTACAGGTAAGTAACAATTGTTCTTCTCCAGTATTAGGGGTGTCTTTCATAGATTCACATGCTTGAATAGAATAGATAGCAGTAACCTCCTTAGAGCTGGGATTGCTAAACACATTCTCCAAACTTAAAGACAATAACATACAGCTTAAAAGCATATAGCAATCACAGAAAGAAATGGAGGAGGGAACAGAGGCTCACCTTATTTAAAAAGAGGACGAAGCACTGCTTGCCCCACTGCGGTATCCGCTTCGTTGATGGCCTCCAAACAGTAATGTCTGGTAAAGGTGTGCCTGCTGGACCATGTCGCTGCCCGGCAAATCTGGTGTAGAGGCACCCCAGCAAACAAAGCGGTGGATGACGCCATCGCTCTCGTCTAATGTGCCTTCACTGAACACTGTAAAGGCTTGCCAGCTTGCTGGTGACAAAAGGATATGGCTGCTGAGAGCCATCTTGCAACTGTTTGTTTTGTCACTGAATGTCCCCTCCGCATCCGTCCATATGCTACAAACAGTTGATCGGATTTATGGAAAGGGGTAGTCCTTGAAATGTAAAATTTTGGCAACGTTTGATGTCTAAAGAATGTAATCGTTGTTCTGCCGGAGATCTTGGATCCGGGAAAAAAATCTTTAAGAAGACAGGTTCGTTCAAATGGAAATCAGTAGGTACTTTCGGCAAAAAAGAAGGATTGGTACTAAGTGACACTCCATTGGGCTTAAATTGCAAATACGGAGGCTTGATCGTGAAAGCGTGAAGATCACTTACACGACGAGAAGATGTTAAGGCCAAAAGTAATGCAACCTTCCAGGTAAGATACTTGATGTCTGCTCTGTGAATTGGCTCAAAAGGAGGCTTCATAAGCTGTGACAACACCACGTTGAGGTGCCATGCCGGAGGAGGGCGCCTAACAGGAGGAAACTTCCTGAAGAGACCTTTAAAGAACTGTCAGATTATTCTGGATGAACAGAGACACGTTGAACCATCGTGTCGAAAGCGCGAAATAGCTGCTAGAAAAACTCTCAAGGTGGCATGAGAGAGACCAGACTGAGCGAGGCTCAGAAAGAAAGGCAAAAGCTGCTCCGGAGTGGAATTGATTGGATGGATATTGGATGCAGCGCACCAATGACAAAAACGCTTCCATTTTAGCTTGTACGTTTTGATTGTTGATGGAGCTCTAGCAGACGCTAGAATGTGTCTGCATTCTTGGGGCATATTTAAATTTGCAAATTCGACGTATTCAGGTTCCATGCCGATAATTGAAGCGTGGATGGGTCTGGATGGCATATTTGACCTTCGTCCATCGTCAGGTGGTCTGGACATGGATGCAGATGAATGGGTGTGCATTGGGATAACAGAAGCAGTTCTGAGAACCATGCCTGTCTGGGCCAACGAGGGGCGATCAGTATTAAGTGGCAGGGTTGCCTGCGCATCTTCCACAACGTCCTCGGCACCAACGGGATCGGTGGAAATGCATAAGCAAACAGCACGTTCCAATCCATGAGGAGGGCATTTCCGCTGGACTCTGGGTGGGGATGCCAGCTTGCGAAGGATCGGCACTTCCGATTTACTGGGGTTGCAAAGAGGTCTATCATGGGACAACCCCAACGGCAGAACACCAGGTCTAGAGTCGGCTGATGTATCTCCCACTCGTGAGTGGATGACGTGGACCTGCTCAGAGAATCCGCAAGGATGTTGGATACCCCTGGCAGATGGACCGCCGTTAAAGAAATTTGATGACGAAGAGCCCAGTCCCAAATCCTTTGAGCCAGTCGAGCCAGTGGCTGAGATCTTGTGCTGCCCTGTTTGTTCATGTAGTGCATGCTGGGGGTGTTGTCTGTCTGAACCAGCACCGACTCCCCCTGCACTACGGGCAAGAATGATCTGAGCGCTAGGAAGATCGCCATCAACTCCAGCCGGTTGATATGTCAGGTTCGTTGTGTCGCCGTCCATTTGCCTTTGATGGAAAGGTCCTGGAGATGAGCGCCCCCAACCCTCCATGGGCGCATCTGTAGTCAACGTCAGATCCAGAGACTGGGCTAGAAACGAAGTTCCTTCTTCCAGATTGGATGGTTGTTCCCACCAAAGCAAACTGTTCTTCATGCGGGACGTTACCCTCACCAGGTCGTTGAAAGACCCCGACATCAGGCGCCATTGCAGGTCTAATTCTTCCTGTATAGGACGAGTGCGTAACCTGCAATTTGGGATCAGTGCGATACAGGACGATGCCATCCCCAGAAACGACTTTAACGTCCGCACAGAAACTGACTGCTTTGACCGGATGAGAGAGACCAGACGGATTATCTTTTGATGACGTTCGAGGGAGATGAAGGCTTTTGACAGGTCCGTGTCTAGAATTGCTCCCAGGAAGTTTCTTCTTTGCAGCGGTGCAAAGTGTGACTTCTCCATATTGATGGTTAACCCCAGTGACTCGAACGTCTACTGACATAGACGTGAGTGTACCCTGAGGTGTTGGAGGAAATCTCCTATTGTAATCATCCAGCATATGCTGGAGGTTGGAAAACAGATACTGGGAATGTTGCCATTGGAACCTGTACATATTGTTCCTCCTGCTGGTCATCGTCCTCCTCCTCGTCGTCTTCAGAACTTGTGTCCTGACACTTAATAATCAAGTCCGATGGACTGTGGGCATCACCAAAAACATTGTCATCCGCAACGGATTCCCTTTCCTGGTCAGTAGCCAACATTGGTGAGGGTGGCTGGAGAGTAGGAGGTGGCAACTGGAGTGTAAAGTCCTGGAAACTGCCCATGGAAAGCTCCGTAATGACTGGAGAATTTGAAGTGTCCAAAGGCACTAGGGGCATAGTGGCGAAAGACATTGATCCTGATGTGGATGCTGCGTCTTCCTGCTGCGCTCCAGAATTTAAAGGCAAAACTGCCGTCGACGTAGCCGTCGCCGATGATTTAGTCGACGTAGATGTTTTCCCTGGAGCAGCCGTCGACTATGATGACGTAGACACAGCTGTCGGAGACGGTGATTTTTTAGATGTATTCGTCGACGAGTGTTTTGCCACAGCCGTCGACGAAGCCTTCATCGACGGGATATAAGTCATCGACGAGCTGGTCGACGGAGCTTTCAGTGTCGACGGGACCTTCGTCGTCGTTGAACTAGTCGACAGGACATTTAGCGTCGAAGATGATTTCTTCGTAGGGATCGTCGACGAGACTGTGGAGATTGAGGCTCTCGTCGACGTGCAAGCCGTCGACGAGACAATCGGCGACGACGATGAAGCAGACGTAGTCGTCACTTTAATCGAAGCCACAGCAGCCAATTTCGTCGTTGGAATGGCCGTCGACGAGCCCGTCGACGACAGCGCTGACTGAAGAGTAACAACACTTGTAGAGGCTGCAAATGACCCTGAGAGCCAGGTTTTGTGGGCGTAGACACAGAAGTTACAGTAGCAGTAGGTTTTACTAGGGCTACTGTTAAGGCCAGCTTTTTCTTCTTTAGAAAAGGAGAAGGCAACTCCTGAACACTGCCACGCTTGGAAGCAGCAGTTGAAGGACCTGACTGGAAACTCTGCGTCTGACAAAACTGCGTCTTTGTCCTGAAGGCGCTTCAACCATAGAAGAAGACGACCTTCCCTGTCTCTGAGAGTTTTAGCAGGAAAAGTTCTACAGAACTTGCAGTCAGCCACCTTGTGTTCTGGATATAAACAGTAAATACACTTTTGGTGGGGGTCCTTTTCAAACAAACGCAGTTTCCCACAGGAAGATCAAGGCCTAAACAAAGACTTCTTACTTGACATCTTGAGAAACAACTGAAGTAGTAGAGTTGAATGAAGAAAACTGAGCAGAGCTCAGGGAGACTCCCTTCACATGACGTGCGGTAGAAAATCTGAGGACTGGAGCTTCTGAGGAGAAGGTTCTAGAGGGTTCTTGAGCCTGATTGGCTGCAGTTTGGACTAACATAATGACACTGATATGTTACAAATGAGTTTCTCTTTATAATGCATTCCTATGGAGTAACCATTGTAGAGGTTTTTCAGTGTGTATTATCTCTATTTTTATTATGTTATTACATATATATATATATTAGCATTATTGCTATCTTTATGTACCGTGGGACTCCCACTTCGACGACGGGGAATATTCAAGCATGTGAATCTATGAAAGACACCCCTAATACTGGAGAAAATTATCCATCTTGATAGAGTGCGCTTGTGCACTGCCTTCCCCTTCCTGCAGCCAGCAAATCCGACAAACAGCTGGTCATCTGACCTGAACTCACTTGTTGTGTCCAGGTAAAAGGACACCGCCCTCTTAGGGTCCAGACGGTGCAGTCTCTCCTCCTCCTTGGAAGGGTGGGGTAATGGACTGCCCCAGGTGGAAAGGAGTTACCACCTTTAGCAGAAAAGCAGCCCTGGTCCTGAGAACCATCCGATCTGCATGAATGGATAAAAACGGGGGCTTTGAACAGAGCTTGAAGCTCACTTGCCCTCCTTGCCGAGGTAATTGCTATCAGAAAAACAGTTTTAAAGGACAAAAGCCTCAAGGGACACTTGTGTAATGGTTCGAAAGGCGAACTCATTAGAAAAATTAGTACAAGGTTTAAGTCCCACTGAGGTACAATAAAAGGAGTTGGAGGAAATTTATTGGTTAGGCCCTTGATGAACCGTAAAACAATAGGTGACTTAAACAAAGAGGGCTGGTCAGGCAAACAAAGGAATGCCGATAAGGCCGACAAATAACCCTTAATAGTTGCCACCGCAAAACCCTGCTGGGCCAAGGAGAGAGCAAATTGAAGAATATTGGACAAACGAGCCCTCAATGGGTCAATGGACTTCTCCCCACCCCAAACAACGAACTTAGACCATCTATAGGAATAAATGAACTTAGTGGAGTCACGCCTGGCCGATAAGATGACATCCACCACTTCGTGTGGGAGAAGAAATGAACTCAGGTTGCCCCGTTCAATCTCCAGGCATGAAGGTGTAAGGTCCGGAGGTGGGGGTGTAGAACTTACCCCTCCATCTGGGAGAGGAGATATGCCCTGTGAGGGAGACGGAGCGGCGAGCACGAGGAGAGGTGGAGAAGATCTGTGTACCACACCCTTCTTGGCCAATCCGGGGCGATCAAAATAACTTGGGCCCGGTCTTGGCGAACCTTCCTCAGAACCCGAGGAATCAAGGGTATGGGGGGAGAACGCGTAAAGGAGCGGTGAGTCCCAACTCAACTGAAACGCATCCCCCAAGGCTCCCTGCATCGGAAACTGGAGACTGCAGAATGACGGGCAGTGAGCATTCTCGTGAGTGGCAAAGAGATCCACCAGAGGAGTTCCCCAAGTCCGAACGCCCAACAAACTACCTCTGGATGGAGCCTCCACTCGTGGTCGGCCGAGAACTGCCGAAAGTGTCCGCACGTACATTCAGTATCCCGGCCAGATGACTTGCCATCAGACAAATCTGGTGGTCCTGAACCCAGCACCAGAGACGCAGAGCCTCTCTGCAGAGACACTGCGACCCCACTCCTCCCTGCTTGTTCACATACCACATTGCGGTCGTGTTGTCAGTCAGAACTTGAACTGACTGACCGCGAAGGGAAGGGAGGAAGGCCTGGAGTGTCAAACGTATTGCCCGCAACTCTAGAAGGTTGATATTAAGCAACCTTTCCTCTGGAGACCAACGACCCTTGCATCCGTTATCACAGTGGCCACCGATGGAGGTAGATGAAAAGGCTTTCCTTGTGACAGATTGCCTTCCACACTCCACCAAGTCAGATCCACTGCAGTTTCTCGGGGAGTCAGTGAGGATCTCCAGACATCTCCGTTGTGTTGAAACCACTGCCTGCGGAGGCACCACTGGAGTGCCCTCATGTGCCAGCGTGCATGGTTGACCAGCAGTATGCAAGAAGCCATCAGACCGAGCAAGCGAAGGACCTTCAGGACTGGAACGACCGCTCCACTGTGAAACAAAAGGTATCACTTCCTGAATGTCGCGAATCCTTTGAGGAGGTGGGAATGCACGACAAACAGTAGTGTCCAGTACCGCACCTATGAACAGGTTGCGCTGGGAGGGCACCAGGTGAGATTTGGGTAAATTTATCGAAAAACCCAACCTGTGCAACAACTGAGTTGTCTCCTGCAGGTGATGGAGCACCTTCTTCGGCGACTCTGCCTTGATCAGCCAGTCGTCCAGATACGGAAATACAGGAATCCCCGACCTCCTGAGATGTGCTGCCACCACTGCCATCACCTTGGTGAAGACTCGTGGCGCAGTAGTAAGGCCAAACGGAAGAACCGCAAACTGGTAGTGTTGCGACCCAACCGTAAAACGGAGATACTTCCTGTGCGACTTCAAGATGGGAATATGAAAATACGCATCTTGTAAGTCGATTGACACCATCCAGTCTTCTTCCATCAGCGCCTGAAGGACCTGTGCAAGGGTGAGCATCTTGAACTTCTCCTGCTTCAGGTAGAGGTTCAAGATCCTGAGATCCAGGATTGGCCGAAGCCTGCCATCCTTCTTGGGGATCAGAAAATACAGGGAGTAGCACCCCTGACCCCTTTCCTGCTCTGGAACCACCTCTATGGCACCCTTTCTGAACAGCACCAGGACTTCTTCCTGCAAGT